>NC_067143.1:13819101-14089101 GCF_903995435.1 Acomys russatus
TCTTGGATTCTGTTAGAAAAGCTCACCTCTGTGTTGCTCGCCTTCTTCTCTGAGGTCTCACGTTCTCGTTTTTCTTCTGTCTGCGTGTTTATCATTGAATCCATTTTCATTTTCAGATCTTGAACTGATTTTTTGATTTCTTTCATCTGATTTTTTGTATATTCCTGAGTTTCTTCCATTGCCTCTTTATAGGTCTTCAGAGCTTGAACCGTTTTAGTTATTTCTTTCATCTGGTTGTTTGCATTTTCCTGCAATTTTTCCAGTTCCACTCTATGTGCTTCTTTTATGTCTCTCACCTGTTTGTCTGCGTCTTCCTGCATTTGATTACGAATTTTATTTGTTTCCTCCATTATCATCCTCATTACTAAGGATTTGAGGTCATTTTCTTGTATTTCCGTTGTATTTGAGTTCTCTGGGTTGTTTTCTTTGGGATAGCTGGAAACTGGAGACGCCATGTTGTTTTGGGGTTTTTTGCGTATGCTTTTTCGTTGTCCTTTAGACATCTTGCCGTCTTTGTTTTTGTTGGGTAGCTTCCAGAGTTGAATGGAGGGTGTCTGACGATAGATTCACTTGTTTTCTTACGATTTCCCTAGGCTGCGAGCTCAAAGCTTCACTGGTGTGGATGTTAGGAGGTTAGCCCTGTTGTTCTGGTCTCTCACAGCCAGTGATCCTCAGTCCCCCTCTGCTGTGGATCCTGCAATTGTTCTGGGTCTCTGAATGAGCGTTGGGTCAGGCCAAGGTATCCACAGCCTTCTGTGTTCCCTGCCAAGTCCAGCCAGGAGCACTGGGACCGAACCACGGGCAGAACTCAGCTAGATTCTCAGGGCCTGAACCGTCTGCCAAGCTCAGCTAGGGATTTTGGGCCCAAAATGCACACAGGGTCCAGCCAGAATTTTTGGGCTGGGACTACGCACCAAGCTCCACTAGGGCCTTTTGGCCCAAAGTGCATGCTGTGGTCAGTTATTGACTCAGGGCCCGAACTGACCACCAATCTCAGCCAGGAATTCTGGATTCAAACTGCACACTGTGTCCAACCAGAGTCTTAGAGCTGGTGGAACCGAGAGCTCTGTCCAGCCTGCGCCACAGCAGGAGAACTGCGGCTGCTCTGAGTTAGCGCCAGTGGTGGAACAAGTGCTCCGCCCGGACTGTGTCACCGCAGGGGAGCTGCCGCTGAGCTGAGGTGGTGCCTAGGATGGAACTGAGCACGTCACCAAGCCTGCGCCACAGCAGGAGAACTGCGGCTGCTCTGAGTTAGCGCCAGTGGTGGAAACAAGTGCTCCGCCCAGACTGTGTCACCGCAGGGGAGCTGCCTCTGAGCTGAGGTGGTGCCTAGGATGGAACCGAGCACGTCACCAAGCCTGCGCCACAGCAGGTGAACTGCGGCTGCTCTGAGTTAGCGCCAGTGGTGGAACAAGTGCTCCGCCCGGACTGTGTCACCGCAGGGGAGCTGCCGCTGAGCTGAGGTGGTGCCTAGGATGGAACCGAGCACGTCACCAAGCCTGCGCCACAGCAGGAGAACTGCGGCTGCTCTGAGTTAGCGCCTGTGGTGAAACCAAGTGCTCCGCCCAGACTGTGTCACCGCAGGGGAGCTGCCGCTGAGCTGAGGTGCTGCCTAGTGTGGAGCAGCGTGCTCAACTAACCCTGCGCCACAGCAGGGGAGCTATGGCCACGCTGAGTTAGTGCCTCAGGCAGAATTGTTTGCTGGGCCGGGCCAATACCCGGGACTCTGGGCCGAACTGTCCGCCGAGTCCAGTCTGGGTCCAAAGGCTCCACGCGACCTAAATCCTGCCCCGAGTCCCCTCTCCCGCAGCAATTCCCACCAGCCACCACACCAATCGCCTCCACCGGAAGGCTATGAGCTGCAAACCTCAGCCGCCGCTGCTGGTGCCGCTGGTGCTGCTGCCTCTGCCGCTGCCGCTCCGATCAGAGAAAAACCACACTCCTCCCGTGTGCAGGGGCACGCAGGTCCTCCGCACCCTGGTCCCTCCGAACCGTGGAGCACTCCTGCTGCCGTGATGTTTGGACCTCGGTGTTCCTGGCTCAGAAATCTGTGCAATTCCCTGAATTGTTCACTGGAGCCTCCAAACGCGGTCCACACTGCTCGCCGCCATCTTGGATCCTCCACATGTACGTATTTTCATGTATCTATTAATGTTTTTGTTTTTCACTTTTCCGTTTTCATTTCTCCATATTTCTGTTTGCTTTTCTTTGTTTAGCTTCATTTTCTGTGCTTGGGATGCAGCCTCGGCTGTCACACACTCTTCGCCTCTGGCTCCAGAGTACTACGCCTCCCAGCCCATTTTCATGCACTCTGTGCCTTAATTCTGATCCTTCATAGTTTTTCTAGATGTGTTTCTTTTATTATTTTATGTGTGCTAGTGTTGTACCTGATGTCTGTGCACCGTGTACTTTTTTTGTTGACCTTGGAGGTCAGAAGAGGACACTGGATTCCCAGGGACTAGAGTTACAGATGATCGTGTCCTGCCATGTGGGTACTGGGACTCAAACTCAGGTTCTCTTGAAGAGCAATCATTTTCCTAATGGCTGAGCCAACTCCTCTCTCTCTCTCTCTCTCTCTCTCTCTCTCTCTCTCTCTCTCTCTCTCCCTCTCTCTCCCTCCCTCTCCCTCTCCCTCTCTCTCCCTCTCTGCCTTTCTCTCTCTCTCTCTCTCTCTCTCTCTCTCTCTCTCTCTCTCTCTCTCATTTTCCTGCATTGCCTTTTCCACTGCTTGCTAGTGGTGGCGGTGTCATATCTGTCACTAGTTTACATAGTTTCTAAGCTACTTGTGTGGCTTGCTTTAATTTGTCACTGTACCACCCTCCATCTAGACATCCAGCTCAATACTTTCAGTGTATTGATTAGACACTCCATCAGTGATCTACACCCTAAGCCAGCTGAAAGAAATCTGACATTACTGAGTGCACAAGTAAAACTCACAAAAATCTTGGCGTTGCCACCGTGAGTGCAGAGCAGCCTGTAGTCAAGCACTGGTGACACGTGTGCTCCATCTGTGACCATGACTCTGTGCCCCATGCTTCCTCAGAGGCAGCAGCTACTGCAGCAAGGACAACAGGCCAGGAGGACAGGCCAACAGATGGAAGTAGTGCAGGCAGCCTCGACTGCCCCAGCAGGTATTGCAAGACACCCCTGAGCAGACTGCAGAGCTGTGCAAGAAGGCCTGTGTGCCCTGCAGTTCAGGTTCCTCTTTTTCAGCTCTCTGCCTGCACATGTTCAGCTGGAACCTTGGGGAGCGCTCACCCCTCTGTAGTCAGAGCATGTGGACTAAGCTCTGCAGGGAGGGTAGAGCCTAGACCTCCTTGATCAGGAACAGTGCAGGCAGCGCCAATGCTTCTGCAGACACTCCTCTCTCCCACATCTTAGGCTACAGCCTGTCTCCCACATCTACAGGCCATGGCCTTGACTCACTGGACTCCTCGCTGCCTGACGTGATTACTATGCCAGTCAGTCGCCATCTTGGATTCTCTTTAAATAGTTGTTCCTATGTCAAAACTACCTGCAGAAACAAATGGAGTGTTTTGTTTATGTATGAGTGGGTGCACCTGTGCTGAGGACAGAGCTCAACCTCTGGTGACACAACTCAATTGAATAATCAGTAGCCTGGAGCTCGAAAATTAGTTTAGTCTAGCTGACCTCTGTGTTCATGATCCATCTGTCTCCATACCCACCATGCTGGGATTACAAGGGCATGACATCATGCTGT
Source organism: Acomys russatus (assembly GCF_903995435.1). NCBI lineage: Eukaryota > Metazoa > Chordata > Mammalia > Rodentia > Muridae > Acomys > Acomys russatus. The sequence continues at coordinate 13,822,823 of NC_067143.1, forward strand.
TAATCTGTCTGTCTCCAACAGTGCTGGGATTACAAGGGCATGACATCATGCTATTAATCTGTCTCCATACCCACCATGCTGGGATTACAAGGGCATGACATCATGCTGTTAATCTGTCTCCATACCACCAATGCTGGGATTACAAGGGCATGACATCGTGCTCTTAATCTGTCTGTCTCTATATCCCCCATGCTGAGATTACAAGGGCATGACATCATGCTGTTAACCTGTGTCTCTATATCCTCCATGCTGGGATTACAAGGGCATGACACCATGCGTTAATCAGTCTGTCTCCAACAGTGCTGGGACTACAAGGGCACAGCATCACGCTGCTGTTCGTAGATTCTGTGGCTTAAACTCAGCCCTGGTACTCACACAGCAAGCATTATTCCAAATGACCTACCTCTCAGTCCTCATTTCTGTCTTTTTAAAGGTTGTATATTTAAAATGCACATTTCAATGGTTCAATATACATATACATTGGGTGTCAGTTTTTTTCTCTGTAATCAAAGTACCTGACAAATTAAGAGACTAAGAGTTTACATGGGCTCATATCCTTGGAAGTTCTAGCCCATCAGTGTGCAGGGCACAGTGGGATGGGCCAGAGAAGTTCCTGCCAAGGAAGAGAGGATCCGAGAAGAAGAAAGAAACAGCCATGGAGGACAGACCCTCAAAGGACACTCCTCAGAAACCTACTCCCCCACCTTCTAGAGTTCTTTTTCCCCAAGCAATATAAAATCCATTTTAAATTGTAGACCAAATTTCTACATTTATAAGCCTCTGTTGTTTAATTCATCCATATAGATTGGTTTGAGGAAATAAGCAGATTTGTTAAATTAGCGAACCAACACAACATGAAAGTGTTGTGGCCCCTGTACCCCACATATTAAATATATATACATATATGTATATATATTCAATTTTGTAGTCTGAAATACTCTGATATGACACTTTTGTGGGGGGATAGGAAGCATAAGGCCTCAGGTATCCCAGGCTGGAATCTGGGATTTGGGAATGCAAATGAATATTGCAGGTACTTAACTCCAACTCCTGACACGTGCGCTTCTACCTCCCAAATGTTTACTAATTTCTTAGATTTTTTAAGATTTATTACTATGTGTGATAAATGTTTATTGCTGCATATATAATTTTCATTCAAATGTGTAGAGTATCTTGGGCATATCCTCCCCCCAAACACTATTTTCATCATTTTCCCACTTCTCCTACTATTCCTTCTTATATCCCTGTGGACAGCTTTAATTCTGCTTTAATGTCGTATAAAATATACATGTTTTCACACAGCTCTACAAAATTTAGTAATTAAATATAAGATGATTTTTAAAAACATGTGATAAATATGTCGAATAGATGTCTCAGCGGTTAAGAGCACTTGCTGTTCTTGAGAAGACCTGAGTGCAATTCCTAGCACCCACACGGTGGCTAACAATTACCTGTAACTCCTGTCTCAGGGGCTCCAGGGTCCTCTTTTGGCCTCACTGGGAACCAGGCATATACTTGAAGCATATATAGATATAGATATAGATACAGATTTAGATGGGCAAACACTCATACACATAAAAAAAAAGGAAATAAAAGACATGATATGTGTCTTTCTGAAACTGGTTTAGTTTCTTTTTTCTTTTTTCTTTTTTTTCTTTTTTTGGATTATAATTACATAATTTCTTCCTTCCCTTTCCTCCTTCCAAAGCCTCCTAGACACCCGCTCCTTGCTGTCTTTTAAGTTCAAGGCCTCTTTTTTCATTAATTGTTGTTAGATTTGTATATGTATATATGTATATATTCTTAAATGTAGCCTGCTCTGTCTGTAGAATGTTACTTGTATGTGCGTTTTCAGGGCTGACCATTTGTATTGAATAACCAACCTAAACCGTGTTTTCTCCATCTGTCCTTCCTTTGTAGGATACTTAGGCTATCTCCATAACTTAGCTGCTGTAAATAGTGCTGCAATAAACATCTCTCAGATGTGTGGCGTAGGAGTCCTTGGGGCAGACACGCAGTCCTATAATTGTCATATCGAGGCAGGAGCCGTCCGCGGGTGTTAAGGGAAAGGGGCCAAGGGTGAAAGCTGCTAACAGATGCTACAGTGAGAACAAATGCTGGAGTTTAAAGGAAGATTAAGGGTTAAAACAGCAGGGTCTGCGGTGCTGGGGAAGACAGATAAGGGGGCTTGTAGCTGGGTATGAGATGCCCAGGTTAGACAGAAACAGTGGTAAGTCTCTGGGCAGGTTACAGCAGCCCAGTTGGCACCTGCAGCTCTTTGGGAGCACATGTATGGCTCTGTCTTCCTTTCATATATCTTTTTTTTCTAATATAGACAATTATAGCTGGTTAAATTATAAGATCGCACCTCACAAGCCTGCACTCATGTCCCCGTCCCGCGGGTTTAGTTATTCGGGTTCTCGAAGGGGGTCGCGGCCTGTAAATGAAGAATAGGCGGGAGAGAGACACGACTCTAGAAAGGAAGTCTTATCAAGAGTCATTTACTGAAAGCAGGTGTATGATTTTTAAAGTGTGCTTCAGGAAGGGCGGGGGAAGGAGGGAGAGCAGTGGGAGAGTACAGAATCTTCTGGGGTAGGAACCCCTGGGACAATGTGTGGGGTGGGGGGAGGAGACAGGTGGCCCTGCGGTCCTCTCCCAGAGACCACAGCATGTCAGATGTTCATGTACCGTGACTTCTGAGAAAGGCTACAAAGCCACGGTACACTGAGTGTTCCTTTTCTCAGGGCCAAGTTCCCTCTCCTGGGGCCAAGCACGACGTTTGCGGTTTGTCCGTTGCCAGGCAAAATGTTTGATAAGTTCTTTCTGTATAGGCTGGCTGGAAAGGGTCAGCTGGAGTTCAACGCAACCAGGGTCTCTCAGCTCAGCCAGGGTCTCTCGGCTCCCAACACACTCACTTTAGGAGAGACCCCCAGCCCACTCTTTAGACAAGGAGTTAAATGTGAGACATCCAAAAAAGATCAGATTATGCCTGAATTTTGAAACGTTTTCCTTCTTTTACTTATAATAATTTCAAAGTTCCTGGTCCCTTCAGTTATCGTGAGTAGCTTTTTATACAGAATGGGAGATAAGGAATTAGCTCCCCTAGTCCACACGTGGATTTCAAGTTTCTCAAGACCATTCATTGACGATGCTGTCTTTCCTTCAGTGTGTATTTTTTCCATCTTTATCAGAAATCAGATGACAGGAGGTGCCTGGGGTTTTGTATCTGGGTATTGTATACTGTTCCATTCCATTGATCTTCGTGTTTGAATAATGGGTTAATCTGAGCATTTCTGGGTGTTCTGTTTTGGGTTTTGTTTGTTTTGGTTTTTTGTTTTGTTTTATATTGTTTTGTTTTGTTGGTTTTTCAAGACAGGGTTTCTCTGTATAGCCTTGGCTGTCCTGGACTCGCTTTTTAGACCAGGCTGGTCTTGAACTCACAGAGATACACCTGCCTCTGCCTCCCGTAGTGCTGGGATTAAAGGCGTGAGCCACCACTGCCGGGTTAATCTGAGCATTTCTTACTAACAATTTCGTGTACGTTTGTCTCATTCAAAATCATAGGTTTACTGTGAAGTTGGTTCTAGCTTCGGTGTTTGTAGGAATTTGTGTCACGTTGATGTAGTTAACTGTTCTCATCTTTGACCACTTTACAAAAACAAACAAACTCTTCAATGAGTTCTTATCTACCTTAGAGTGCTCTCATTTCTTTTTTTCTACGCATGACCCTGGCAGGCTCGGAATCAAGGGCTGTTCCTGGCTAGCTCGAAATCCACAGAAACCCACACGGTGGCACAGGGCAGGTCCTGTGGCTTCTAGCAGGAAAAATCCCCAAATGTCCAGTTTCATCAGACTCTGAGGCATTAGACACTGAAACTTTCCGGATCTGGAAGTGCTCCTTCCTCTAAAAATGATCCTCATCTTCCCTCTGGTGGCAAAGATACGCATTACATGCACTGTCAAAGAGGCAGGCAATGAGGGCTGCTCTGACACTGTGTCCTTGGCAAAGCAAGGAGCGCAGTGATATTCATGGATCTCTGTCATTTGTAGAGAGAGTCTGGGATGTATGTGGTTGCAGCTATGCTTGGATGTGTGAAATAGTGGAACGAGGTTCTCAAAAAGAACGGAAGTGATCCACCTAGCAGGGAAGAGTGCACGGAACCATTTTTTGTCCCGTGATGCTTGGTTTGGGCTTTTTGTCTTTCCCCTACAAGTATTTTGTTTATATTCTGTGGTTTCCAATTTTATTTTTAGAGTATGTAAATTCCAATGTGTGTGTCTATATGTGTTTCTTCTGTTTGTTTTTCTTTGGCTCTTTGTTTTTCTTCTTGCTCATCTGTTCTGTGCTAATCAGGTTTCCTTTTTATAATTTTGTCTCATTTTATTATTTTTCATTTTTGAATGCCTGTTTATTATCTACTGAGAAATAGCAAGGAATTATGTGGATTTGTGTAGGTGTGGATGGGGAGAGTCTGGGAGGAAATAGTGAAAGGGCAAACATAGTCAAAATATATTGTATGAAAATCTATTTTCAATTTTTCAAAATAGATGGTTTAAAAGTGGGTAGGTGATTGTCCTTTGGAAATAGACAAGACCTATAAACTGGTCATTATGACTTTTTGGAGCATTCTTCAGCAATACCAATTGTGTCCCCTCCTCTCTTAATTTGTTCTTGGTAAATGAATCTTTCAAAAGTAAGGTACAAGGATTTAAATGCATTACATGCAAAAAACACTCTAGAGCCACTTCCAAGATTTGGGACATAACTTTAAAGACTTTGGCTTTATTGGAAATGCACGTCTATACACACCATCTGTAGAGACTTCACCAGAACACAGTCACCTTGTAATGAGAAGCTGAGCATATAAGGAGACACTACAGAGAGCCTACACTGTCTGAGTTCCACCTTCACATCCAGAGCAGATTGGCACAAAGTATTCAAATCAGCCAAGTCTGAAATGATGTTCGAAAACCATTGTTGAGCATTAATCCTCAGAAGACACATTACATAGGACACAGCAACTGTTCTTCAGAAAGCCAAGGAGTACGAAGTATTGGAGGATCCCTGACTCAAAGGCCCATGCAGTCCTCCAGAGACCACTATATCATCCCTTGGGGACTTCCTTTGGAGGACATGAGTAAGAGACATCTTTAGGGACTAGAGATGGAGTTTGTTTGTAGGGTGCATGCTTAACATGTATAAAGGCCTGAGTTCATTTACACACATGCAGAGAGACAGAGACAAAGAGATACAGAGACAGAAACAGAGAGAGATAGAGAGACAGACAGACAGAGAGACAGACAGACAGACAGACAGACAGACAGACAGAGACAGAGACAGAGACAGAGACAGAGAAAGACTTTGAAAATCCACATACAAACAGAGACAGTATGTTGGAATAAAGATGTCATTCCTATCCCTTTTCAAAATGAAAATCAATAGTCAGACACAGAAGTTTAGAAGCCTGTCTCTCTCTAAATGAATGGGGATTGAGAAAAATAATAATTTTTTTAATCAGTGCACCTTTAACAATGGGGAGAGAACTTGGGACTGACACCATGAATAGCTCCCTGTTGCTGAAATGACTAACATAAGTCCTTGCCCCATTTGTGTCTGCTTCGACAGTTCTTGGCCCTCTATCCCTCTTCTGCAGTGATCATATCTATTTGGCAGCACATTTGCGATTTCCATGACCTTGACTCTGGTCCAGATGTATTAACCAAATAACCGGCCAATTATGTCTAAAATAATCACTATGCTCTTCCAGAAACAAACCTCTCAAGGCTACTCTGGCCCTCGTCTGACTTTGATGTATCTTTGTGTTTTCTTGCAGCACTAGATATCCCATCTGAGACGCTCAAGTAATCACTGGACATCCTGCGTTCACAAGCATTCTCTTGTGGCTCCTGCGCTTCTTCTCTGGTTTCACAGACTATGATAGTGTGCCCTCAATGACCACAGAACACGGGGGCCACATGCCCAATAACTTCCTTCGTGGTCTAGTGACTCCTGTTAGCCAGGTATGCCACAGGTATGACTGTTTTCTGAGTCTTTTCACCAACCAGGTTCACCTGCTCATATGTGGATTTCAACTGTTTCTTAGCACCATTAAGAACACAGGGAGAGCAAGTTTCAGAGAAAAGCAATGTTTTAGGGTCATCTTCTTTCTTGCATGTCACATGCAAAAATCTTCCATTACATCAGCAGGGCACATATGCAACATTTGGCCCACTTCATCCAGGGTATGTTTAAATTTGATGAGTTCTGGCTTGCCATTCTGAAGGTAGTCTTTAGTACGACCTGGGGTCCCAACCAGGGACAATCTCATTATATGCTCTTTTTTTTTTTTTTTTTTTTTTTTTTTTTTTTTTTTTTTGACTACTGTAAGGAGTGGCACGATTTAAAGACGCCACTGATAGCTTTTCTGTGATGTCACTGAAATCTCTGTTTCCTTGACTTGACAAGTCTCTCTTCCTATCCAACCTCAATTCACTGTGGAGTTTTCCTGACAGAATTCAGTATGAGCTGCCCAGGCCTATCAGTCTCATCAACCGCATGGAGAGAGAGGGAGAGGGATGAGGAAGGGAGGAAGGCGGAGGGAGGGAGGGAGAGAGAGAAGAGAGAACCTGGAAGTACTTTTTGAGAAGGAGACATGACACTTCTGTGCACTTGCACTCATGAATGACTGTGTGTGCACGTACACACACATACACACACAGTAGCAATAAAGATATATTTTAGAAATAAAAATACTTGTAGTCGTCCATGTAGCATTTGTTAGAATATGATTTTGATCTTAAAATTGTCTGCTAATTAATATCTAACAATGCCCAACTGCCATGCAACATTTTCCTTATTGATTTACTTCCAAACGTCATGTTAAATATGTAAGTAGCAAAATTCATATGCTTTATTCAAGACGTTTTCTTATTTATTTATTTATCTACTTATTTTATATCCCTATCGGAGCTTCCCCTCCCTCCTCACAGTCATTCCTTCTCCCCTCCCCTCCCCCTATGCCCCTCACCCTTTCTCTTCAGAGAAGGGAAGACCTCCCATGGGTAGCAAGCTGTAGTAGAACTGAGCACTTCTTCTTCTTTTGAGGCTAGCTAAAGCAGACTAGCTAGGGGAAAGAGATCCAAAGGCAGGAAACAGAGTCAGAGACGGGCCCTGCTCCTTCTGTTAGAGACCCCACATGAAGACCAAGCTGTACATCTGTTACATAGGGCAGGGGCGCTAAAGCCATCCCGTACGTGCTCTTTGGTTGGTGGTTCAGTCTCTGTGAGTCCCTATGGGCTCAGGTTAGTTGAGTCTCTAGAGATTTTTTTTGTGTGTGTGTGGTGTCCTTGACTCCTCTGACTCTTTCGATCCTACCTCCTCCTCTCCCACAAGATTCCCAGAGCTCCACCTAATATTTGTCTGCGGGACTCTGCATGTGTTTTTATCAGCTGCTGGGTGAAGCCACTCAGATGACAGTTATGCTAATCTCCTGTCTGTAAGCATAGCAGAGTATTATTAACAGTGTCAGGGTGGGCTCTCTCTCTCTCTCTCGTGGCATGGGACTGGTTGGGCCAGTCCTTGGTTAGCCATTCCCTCACTTTTTGCTTCCTCTTTATTCCAGCACATCTTATAGGCAGAAACATTATGGTTCAAAGCTTTTGAGGCTGGCTTGGTGTTCCCATCCCTCCACTGGAGGTCTTGCCTGGTTATAGGAGGCGACTGTTTCATGTTCCATATCCCCTGTTGCTAGGACTCTAGGCTAGGGTCACCCGCAAGGATTCCTGGGAGTATTCACTGTCCTAGAGTTCTAGCTTGTCCCAGAGATGCCCCCCCACACTGATTCCACTTCCCTACCAGATTTCTCTCCCTCCAACCTCGCCACACTTAATCCCTCCTGTTTCCGTCTCAACCACTTGTCCCTCCATGTTGCCTCCCTCCATCTACTCCAGATGTCTACTTTATTTCCCTTCTCAGTGAGATTCAAGCATTCTCCCTTGTGCCCTCCTTGTTACTTAGATTCTCTGGGTTGTTGCACGGCTATCCTATGCTTTATGGCTAATATCCACTTTTGAGTCCATACCATGTTTGTCTTTCTAGATCTAGGTTGCCTCACTCAGGATCGTCTCTTCTCGTTACATCCATTTGCCTACACATTGCATGATGTGTTTGTTTTTAATATCTGACTGATACTCCATTGTGTAAATGTACCATATTTTCTTTATCCATTCTTCAGTTGAGGCACATCTAGGTGGTTTCCAGTTAAGCAAGTGTCCCTGTGGCATGGTGGAGCATCTTTTGGGTACATGCCCAGGAGTAGTGTAGCTGGGTCTTGAGGTAGAATTCTTCCCAATTTTCTGAGAAACCACCAGATTGATTTCCAAAGTGACTATACAAGTTTGCACTTCCACCAGCACTGGAGGAGTGTTCCCCTTGCTCCACATCCTCACCAGCATGTGCTGTCACTTAAGTTTTTGATCTTAGCTGTTCTGATGTTTGTAAGGTGGAATCTCAGAGTCGTCTTGATTTACATTTCCCTGATGACTAAGGATTTGAACATTTCTTTAAGTGATTCTCAGCCTTTAAAGATGCCTTTGTCAGCCAGGCATGGTGGCACATGCCTTTAATCCCAGCACTCGAGAGGCAGAGGCAGGTGGATTGTTGTGAGTTCGAGGCCATCCCGATTTACAAAGCAATACCAGGACAGCCAAGGCTAACACAGAAAGACCATGTGGGAAAGACTGAAAGACCATGTCTCAAAAAATAAAAATAAAAAAATACAAAAACAAAAATTCTGTTTAGCTTTGTGTCCCATTTATAATAATTAGATTTTTTGGTTTGTTGCTGTGTAATTTATTGAGTTCATTATATACTTTGGCTATCAGCCCTTTGTCAGGGATAGGGTTGATGAAGATCTTTTTCCATTCTTTAGGCTGCTGTTTTGTCCTGTTAATGGTGTCCTTTGCCTTGCAGAAGCTTTTCCATTTCATGGGGTCCCATTTATTTGTTTATCTTAGAGCCTAAGCTGTTGGTGTTCACTTCAGGAAGTTGTCTCCTGTGCCAATGGGTTCAAGGCTCTTCCCCCACTTTCTCTTCTATCAGATTTAGTGTATCTGGTTTTATGTTGAGGTCTTTGATCCGCTTGGACTTGAGTTTTGTGCAGAGTGATAGATATGGATCTATTTGCATTCTTCTACATGTAGATATCCAGTTAGTCAAGCATCATTTGTTGAATATGCATTTTTCCCATTGTATAGTTTTGGCTTCTTTGTCAAAAATCAAGTGTCCATATGTGTGTGGGTTTACTTCTAAGACTTCAATTTTATTCCATTGGTCAACCTGTCTGTTATTATGCCAATACCATGTGGTTTTTATTACTGCTGTTCTGTAGTATAACTTGAAGTCAAGGATGGAGGTACCTCCAGAAGTTCTTTTATTGTACAGGATTGTTTCAGCCATCTTGAGTTTTTTGTTTTTCCATATGAAGTTGATAATTTTCTTTCACATTTTGTAAAGAATTGTTTTGGGATTTAGATGTGAATTGCATTGAATCTGTAGAATTGCTTTTGGAAACATGGCCAATTTTTACTATGTTGATCCTCCTGATCCAAGAGCATGAGAGATCTTTCCATCATCTGATATTTTCTTCAATTCTCTTCTTCAAGGACTTAAAGTTCTTTCACTTGTTTGGTTAGAGCTACACCAAGATATTTTATATTATTTGTGGCTAGTGTAAAAGGTGTTGTTTCCCTAATTTTTGCGTCTTTGGCCTGTTTATCATTTGTATGATGTTGGATCTTGTCAGAGGCAAGAATCATGTGGGGGGTTTTTCCTTTTCAGTTTGTTTAGGTGTTTTGGGTTTTTGTTTGTTGTTGTTGTTGTTTTTGAGACAGTTTGTTTATATGGTGGATTACGTTGATGGACTCTCATATTTTAAACTACTTGATAAAGCCTACTTGATCATGGTAGATGATGGTTTTGATCTGTTCTTGGATTAGGTTTGTGGGTATTTTACTGAGTATTTTTTGCATCAATGTTCAAATGTAAATTGGTCTGAAATTCTCATTCTTTGTTGAGTCTTTGTGTGGTTTAGGTATCAAGGTGACTGCAGTCTCATAGAATGAGTTTGGTAGTGTTCCTTCTGTTTCTATTTTGCTGGATAGTTTGAGAAGTATTGTTATTTTATCTCTTCTTTGAATGATCTGCATTAAAACCATCTGGCCCTGGGCTTCTTGTTGTTGTTGTTGTTGTTGTTGTTGTTGTTGTTGTTGTTGTTGTTGTTGGGAGACTTTTAGTGACTATTTCTATTTCCTTAGGGTTTATAGGATTAATTAAATAGTTTATCTAATCTTGATTTAACACTGGTAAGTGGTATCTATCAAGAAAATCATATATTTTGTTCAGATTTTCCTATTTTGTGAAGTATAGGTTATTGGCCAAATGATTCCTTGGATTTCCTCAGCTTCTGTTGTTATTCCCCCTTTTTCATTTCTGATTTGATAATTTAGATATTCTCCCTCTGTCTTTTAGTTAGTTTGGCTAAGAGATTGTCTATCTTGTTGATTTTCTCAAAGAACCAACTCTTGGTTTTGTTGACTCTTTGTATTGTTCTTTTTGTTTCTACGTTACTGATTTCATCCCTGATTTTATTTCCTGCTGTCTACTCTTCTTGGGTGTATTTGCTTCTTTTTGTTCTAGACTTTCAGGTGTGCTGTTAAGTTTCCTGGTTCTGGAACACCACCAGAGGTGATCTGGGTACTACCTTCCCAGTGAGTTTGTGGTAGATGCAATCTAGAAGACAAATGGCAAAGAGTTTCTGCTCTGGAGATCATAAAAGAAAGCAAGAGAGAGATTACTGTGTAGACCAAAATGACATTGAACTCATAAGATCCACCTACCTCTGTCTCCCAGATGCTGAGATTGAAGACATGACATGTGCTTAATTTAAATGAGAGAAAATCTTCAATTATTAAACAAAAAACACAAAACAACCCTTCACACACACACACACACACACACACACACATGTGCATGCACATACACACACATGCAAATTTTACATAGTACAGAATAAAGTTAACATTTTAGGTAGGGTTGGATACAATTGAAGTTGCATCCATTTGTAACATAATACATTTTTCTTCATTAATTAACTTATTTAAGCACTTTACAGTCTGATCCTAACCCCCTCCCTCCTCTTCTCCTATTCCCACCTTTATGACCCCTCTCCTTATTAAAGAATGGGAGATCCTCCATGGGTACCAACCCACCCTAGCACACCAAGTCACAGCAGGACTAAGGGCATCCTCTCCCATTGAGGCCAAGAAAGGCAGCCTAGCTAGGGGAAAGGGATCCAAAAGCAGGCAATAGAGCCAGAGCTAGCCCCTACTCCCATTGTTAGGAGACCCACATGTTGGCCATGCTACCCATTTGCTATACATGTGTTCAAGGACTAGTTCTAGCACATGTATGTTTCTTGGTTAGTGGTTCGGTCTCTGTGAACCTTCATGGGCTCAGATTAGTTGACTCTGTAGGTCTTCTTATGATATCCTTGACCCCTCTGTCTCCCTCAAACCTTCCTCCCACTCTTCTCTCTGTCTGTCTGTGTCTGTGTCTCTCTCTGTCTCTCTGTCTCTCTCTGTCTCTCTGTCTCTCTCTCTCTCTCTCTCTCTCTCTCTCTCTCTCTCTCTCTCTCCTAGCTTGAGGAGCCCAAACAGGTTGCAGTATGTGGTGGTTTGTCCAGTATTTAATAATGAGAAACCAACCAGGCTCTTTATTATGGTTCTCTGCACCTGCTAACAAAGCACTGGGAGGCCAAGAAAAGAGAATCCTGGGTAGTCACTGGCAAGCCAGGCTAGCTCTGGAATCAGTGAGAGACAATGTCTTAAAGAATAAGGCAGAGAATGATAGAAGTTATTCAGTGGCTTCTGAACACACATATGTATATATGCATACACAAAACATTAAAGCTAGTTCTAAATGAGTTTATTTAAGGTTTTTTTTAACAGTGGTAAAAAAAAAATATTTTTATTTACTTTGTTGAGTCAGAAGGTTGTAAAAAAAAATTATTGCTAAAGTAGATACCAAGCAAAATGAAATGGTACTTTAGAAGTCCAGTTACCTTGGAGTTTATATAAACTAAGGAAAACGTCATGTTTTCATGCAATACACACTTGGTTCTTTAAATAGCAATTGTGACAAACAGCAAAAGAATTAGAGAATGCTGCACTGTGATCCATACAAAACATCAACATCTTGGGTTGTACATAATTAAAGAAAGATCTCACTTTTGGAATTACTGTAATAGCCAATATATAGAGGCATGCCTTATGTGGGCATAGGAATGCAATTAAGAAAAGAAAAAAAATCACACTGGAACTACTCGATTTCTCTAAAATCACTGAGCAAGAAAAGCAACACTGAACTTCCACACTGACTTTTTGCAGCGTCTATACAGTACCTTGACTTAAATCCAAGAGCAAAGTTAAGACTCTCCCTCTGGGTTTACCTGGGAGTGACCTTTTTAATGTTTTACTTAAAAGAGGGCAGGTTTTGCACTTTTATACTGATGTCACCAATGTTAATATTTCTTGGGATTTCAGGAAGATTCATATTCTCTACAGCTGATACAGCACAGGCTGGAGCTCCTGCTAAGCCAGCCTCAGATTTCTCCAGTCTATTCTGTGCATCAGTCTGTGTAACAATCTCATTCATGTTGGTCTCCAATACCATCCCCCCCCCATCACCATTTCTGCAAGAATATTGTGAACCTTGTCTACATGGAATATTAAATCCAGTTCACAGACATTTTTCAAAACATTTGTCTAATGTTTCCACAAATACTGTGTTTACTTTCTGAGGAATCCACACAGAAGACCAAATATAGTGTTGCATAATGTCTATAAATCAGTATGTTGTCAGATCCTCCAATTAATAGTCCTCCTTCTAGGAAATTACAAACATTCCTGTCTCTCTTAGACACCAAGTGAAAAGTCTCCCTGATGATTTGCTGTTGTGTATCTTCACTAAAGGACTGATAGGACTTGGAGAGCCACAGCTTCCCATGGTTGTTGAAGATGAGGATGGCCTTGATCATGGCTGGGCCGTGCCGACCGGGTGGGCACTGGGGCCAGGGCGGGGCCTTAAGGTTTATTTTTATTTTATACTTATGCATGCTTGCCTGAATGTATATACATACACCACATGTGTATCTGGTGCCCAAGAGGGTGTCGGCTCTTCAGTCTGTCAACTGGAGTTGCATGTGAGTGATGGTAACCAAAATGAGGTCCTCTGGAGAGAAGAGCATCCTTTGTTCTTAACTGCTGAGTCTTTCCAGCTCCTAAATGGAATTTATTGTAAAGGTGAGGTTTTATGTAGTCTTACCTGGCCTCAAACTCTATGTATTTACCACTGGCCTTGCATCTTTGCCCCTGCTTCCCAAGTGCTGAGATCATAGGCTTATATAGTTTTATTCTTCTCCAAGGAATCTCAGCTTGAAAATATTACTTTGATTTAAGTTCTGAAACAAACCACTTAGCTATTAGACATGAGTTATTCAAGAGATTATTATTTCCTGATTAAAATTAATTACAAAGCCAAGTGAAAGAAAAGAGCAGATGTGTTTGTGTGGAGGGGAACTGGACAGCAGAGGGGCAGGAAAAGACTTTGTTTTAACTAAATTTGCATTTACTTTCTTTGGACTTTATGCCATGTGCATTTAATGCCTATTCAAAACTCCCCAAAAGGATTTAAAGCTCCATAGAATGTTCATATTATGGTATTATTATGCTATATGCAGTCAAAGGAACCAAATGTTTTCTTTCCCAGGATTATGCATTTATAAAACTGATTTCCCATTCACTGTTTTAACACTATTTTAAAACATTTCACAGTTTCTATTCGGCATTTTTTTTTTCTATTCGGCATTTTAAATAGAGTTAAAATAGCTTTAAGAGATTGAACTCATTAAATTGCATTCATCTTAATAATTTGTTCAGTTTGTTCATCAGTATTCTTCTGCTTTTTCTTAATATTTTGTGGCCCCAGATTAATTCCTTAAATTTCTCAGTCGTTTTCTGTTTCCTTAGTGGCTGCCATCCTGTGTAATCATTTTTAACTAGACTCTTTGCTAAGAGTGCAAACACTTCTAATTATGCTGTCTATGCATTTGTCTCATGAAAATAATAGGAATATTTTCTGAAAATAATTTTAAAAGTCAAATTTAAAGACATTTATAGTAGTTGGGATGTAGCTGAGTGACAGAATGCTAGCTCAGGACTCTGGGTTTTGTCTCAAGTTCCAAAGGGAGAAAATCATTTATCAGAATGCCATAAAATGTCCTTGATTTTCTTATACAGTCTAGTGAGAATTTGGGAATGTGAGAAGAGGAACTTGGGAGTGTGGAGCCTAAGCAAGGTCATTAAAATGTCTCAAGTCACATTTGTCTCATTCCTTGTCCCATGAGAGAGAAGGTAAGAGCATTCTGAATGGCAGGGGAAGAATCAGGAATAGATCCAGAGAGGGTGGTGTTTGTTCCTCTTGGTTCTGTTGGATAGGGTGCATATATGTTGGAAGATGAATGTTATTACAAAATAATCAAAACTCCAAAATGTTAAAAACATATAAATTAAAAATGTTACAATAACCTAGTTAATTGTTGAGAGAAACTATTAAGAAAAACGCAGGACTCTCATCTCTGTGTTTTCTCGGAAAACCACTTCCTGGATGAGGAGGTGAAGCTCATCAAGAAGATGGGCAACCACCTGACCAACACCCACAGACTGGCATGCCAAAGGCATCTCTGAGCAAGTATCTCTGGGAGTGGCTCACTCTCAAGCATGACTATGAGTCCTCCTCACCTTCCAGGGAGCACAGGCCTTTAATCCCAGCACTCGAGAGGCAGAGGCAGGCAGATCGCTGTGAGTTCGAGGCCAGCCTGGTACACAAAGTAGGTCCAGGACAGTCAAGCCTACACAGAGAAACCCTGTCTCGAAAAAAAAACAAACAAAGCAAGGGGCTCCCTCTTCAGCCTTCCACCAGCCCGCCTTAGGATCTCCACCTGAATGATCCTCATAAGCCACTAGGCAGATTTGTAACCACCCTGGGGCCCCTCCCAAGTCTTGGGCCAAGTAAAAGTAAATCTTTTTTGAAACAGCAGAAAAAGGAAGTAAGAAAGGGCAAACAATGAAGAGGAGGAAGAGAAGGAGGAGGAGGAGGAGCTCTGGGTAGAAGAGACAGCCAGTGTTTGTACAGTCTGCAGCAGGACAGGCTTGTCCCTGGCACCACACTCTCACCCAGAGTTGCAGCCTCCAACCCTGCCATCTCCATTGATTTCCAGTTAGTGGCATGTGCTCTATACAGGTGCACTTTTACTTACTTGTGTTTTAAAACAGAAGTCAGTTCTCTTCTTTTGTGAGGATCCCTGGGGCTCAAACTCCCGTCACCAGGCTTGCAGCAGGCATCTTTGACATCCAAACCATGTTTCCAGCCCTTGGAAAGATACTTTCTTCATAGGAAACCTGTAACTCCAGTGCCCTGGGTGATACTCACAAGTTTGATGATGCTATCGAAGCACCATGTAATCCTGAGGTACATTCTGAATCACTAAAGGAAAATTAGCTTTCAGTCTGTGTGTGTAATTTATATATTCACAACTAAAAGTCAGCAATAGAGCTTACTGGTGAGCCAGTAACCTTCCTTTCTTACATTTGCTTGTAGAAAGAATGACTATAGGGAAAATGGAAAACAATAGCTTCATCAGGGACAGCATGTAATTATTACTGGTAACTCAATAACATGGATTGACATTTTGGTAAAGATTTATCAAGTAACACAGCGTAGTTCCTCCATCTATTTATCAAACATTGACCTGCTTTGAGCACCACCTTTAGGGAAGTTATAAAATTTTGATACAAATGAAGAAAGTGTAATTCTAAATTTTGCAACATTAATGTTTGCTATTCATTTAGACTCATAAAGAAGTTAGTGGACCTTTATTTCTACTCTTTGACCCTTCCACTTGTGAATATTAGAACACAAGCTCAGAACTACTGCACACCT
Source organism: Acomys russatus (assembly GCF_903995435.1). Taxonomy (NCBI): domain Eukaryota; kingdom Metazoa; phylum Chordata; class Mammalia; order Rodentia; family Muridae; genus Acomys; species Acomys russatus. The sequence goes on from NC_067143.1 coordinate 13,838,880, forward strand.
TCCATCCTGGTATTTGGGAGGCAGAGGCAGGCAGATCTCTGTGAGTTTGAGGCCAGCCTGATCTACAGAGTGAGTTACAGGAAAGCTAGGACTACATAGAGAGATCCCGTCTCAAAAAACAAAACAAACAAACCAAAAAAAAAAGAAAAATGCTTACTACAGAACGCCTATGGGACAGTGGACAACCCCCTGTAACTCCAGCTCTGTGCACTGTAGCACCCTCTCCTGTCCTCTGTGGAAAAGTACAGTCACGCACACACACACACACACACACAAACACACACACACACACAAACACACACACACTAAAAAATAAAAATAAACCTTAAAATAAAATAGGGACCAGAAACGTGTCTCAGAGGTTAAGAGCACAGGTTTCTCTTCCATAGGACCCAGGCTTAATTCCTAGCACCCACATGATGGCTCATAAACCATCGAGATCTCTATTTTCAGGGGTTCTGACACATTCTTCTGGCAACATGGGGCACCAGGCACACATATGATACACAGAGAGACATGCAGGCAAATCATCAATACACATAAATAAATGTGTGTTTATAAAATAAATTTAACTATATTTTTTAAATTAAAAGAAAAAAAGGTGGTGAGTGATTAATGAAAACACTTGATGCTGACCTCTAGCATATGTGTGTGTGTGTGTGTGTATACATATATATATTTGAACCCATATATCTCAATAAAGTTTATAAGGTTTTTATTCTTTCCTGGGCCAAGACAGAATACTACAGTTAATTGAAATAATCTGAAACCTTAAATCTAGACGTTTATTGAATTGGAAATATTTATGTAATGCTGTCAATTCTAAGCACACTGGAGACTACCTCAAGCAGATGTCCTTATGTGTTAACCCATTACTCAGGCTGTTCCATGGATAAATTCATTTAAAGGCAGACAAAAGAGGAGGTGGCAGCCCTAGATATGGGACAGCAGTGGTTTGGACTGTGCGGTGTTAGGGAGGAAAATAACAGGTAAATACAACATATATTGGAAGTCCGTCTGGGAGGGATTTCAGATGGATTGACTGTTTTATGGATAGTGCGCTTAGAAATAGTTTAAGGAAAAGAAGAATCTAGATGGTCTTAGGTTTTGACCCTGAGTTGCCAAGAAAGTAATTCATGGTAAGGAGGAACTGGGGTTGGAGAGTGGGAATTAGGAAGTCTGGTTTAGGGGCCTGAGAGAGTAGCTAAATAGTTAAGAGCTCTGACTGCTCTTGCAAAGAAACCAGGCTCAGTTCCCAGCATCCTTATGGTGCCTCATAACTATCTATAGCTCCAGATTCATGAGAACTGAATGTCTTCTGGCTCTGAGGACTTCAAACTGTGTACTAGTGCATATAAATACTATCAGGACAATACTTATACACATAAAATAATTGTTGATTCTTCTTTAATTGGGATAATTTTTTATTTTAAAAAGCCCCTGAAGTGCCAGGCAAATACTCTAAGGTACAGTAAAAACTAGCAGGTGCACATTACACACCTAATTAGCATGCAGTGGCTCCTCTGATGAGAACAAGGGCTCCAGAACTTTCCACATAATTTTATACTGTGGCCTCTGCTTTTAAAAGTCCTTACTGAAAAGAGGACATTGAGGCACAAGAGTAAAGGAGCTGGCATGAGCTAAGAGGTCAGGGAAGACACATAGGAAGGCCTTAAAAAATAAAAAGAAGAATTTTGTTTGGAGTCCAGAGAGATGTTTCTAGCAGTAAAGGCACTTGCTGCCAATTGTGACAATTTGATCCAACCACTATGATGGGAAAAGGTTGTTTCAACTTCAACTTTGACCACAGCAAGTATATACCTGTGCATGCATACATGCACACATATAATATAACAAAAAATTAAACATTTCTGCATTGAACATGTTAAGTATGATATGCCTGTCAGACATACAACCTCAGATGGTACTAGAAGTGAGCTTAGACGGGGCATGTGCAAGATTTGGAATCACCAAGACACAGGTGTTACTTAAAGCCGTGAGATGAGCTAAAGACTGAATGTAAAAATAGAAGGCACAGTGGCCCTAAGAGCTAAGACCAGGGACAGTCTAGTGTTTTATAGGGCTGTTGAGGTTGTGTGGGATGAGAAGAAAACCAAAAGACACATGGCAACAGTACCTGAGACAGCAGTTTTCACAGTGAGTGAGTGAGTGGTCAGGGAAGCAGTTAAGGACTACATGAGATCCATGTTGGGCAAGGTTAGCACATGTTTTCTTAGCTTGTCCTTGTAACAAGGGAAGACGCTGGCTTTCTACATAGTAAAATGGTGTCCTACAGGCAAGTGAAGCTATGATGACAGCCTCCTGTACCTGTAGTCTGTGGATGGCTATATCTTCCATGTCCTGCCTCATTTCACTGAGTCTAAGCTTAGGACAATGTCACCAAAGTCCACACGTGTGCTGTCATCTTCCATATTCCTAGAATCCCACTTTCTCACTCATTTTCAAAAGCTGTGTGGTGTTCAGTGTGTGGTCTTGCTGTCATGTGTTGGGTTAGATTTTGTTTGGTTTGGTGCAATTCACACCCTTTTCTCATATCACTTGGTGTTCTTGTGAGAGTGTGTTCAGTAGAGTCCTAGAAGTGGAATTTCCATACCTAAAGTATGTACACTTTAAAATTTTAGTTAAAGGCCAGTTGTTTTCTTGATAACAGCCCTTCTTACTGCATCAAGCAGAATCTCCATGTGGTTTTGATTTACATTTCTCTGACATTTAAGGACACAATATTTTTCACCTACTTATTGGCTATTTGTACTTCTTCTGAGAACTACCAATTATTTTTCCCTAGATTCTTAGGTACCCTCCTCACTCCCACCTGGATTCTGAGCTAGGGTTGTTTTTTTTTTTTTTTAAATCTAAAAGCACAATTGATATATGAAAGGCCTTCAATAAACTCTTTCTTTTGGAAGTTTAAAAGGAGACATACTTTGTCAACTAGATGGTGAGGGTCACATTGTAAGGGCTCCATCATCAACTAGATGGTGAGGGTCACATTGTAAGGGCTCCATCAACTAGATGGTGAGGGTCACATTGTAAGGGCTCCATCATCAACTAGATGGTGAGGGTCACATTGTAAGGGCTCCATCATCAACTAGACGGTGAGGGTCACATTGTAAGGGCTCCATCAACTAGATGGTGAGGGTCACATTGTAAGGGCTCCATCATCAACTAGATGTGAGGGTCACATTGTAAGGGCTCCATCAACTAGATGTGTCACATGTAGGGCTCCTCATCAACTAGACGGTGAGGGTCACATTGTAAGGGCTCCATCGGTTCATTTACTCCAGTTTCTTCCATTTCTTCTTTTCCTTCTCCATGCTCGGTTGATGTCCTTTGTTCATGCTCCATGGTAAATAATAAATGGAGTAGAAAGTAAATATATAAAGTTGTTTTTAAAAAGACAAGTGTCCAACTAGCAGTTTGAGAAGTTAAGATCTGAGGGCGTGGTATTTTACTGTCCCCTCTCCTCCCTTACTACAGGCTGGCTAGCTTGTATCTCTGTCCCTTCTGTTCACTAGAGAGGTCTGAGTTAGGAGGAGTGGATGAGAGCTGTAGCTTTGGTATCTTTCCCATAAGAAAAGTCCCACTTCAGTCAGATAAACAATGGTGTGAATATTATTTGGAAAGAATAGGGAGTGCAAATATTTAATAAGAGAAATTTAGTATTTAGCAGTCAGTAACATTGGCGTTTGAGCTACTGATGTCTCCGGTGTCCCTTCAGAATTTGGCAGCAGCCTGTGTAGCAGTTTTCAGAATGAAGAGACACCTAGATGATGCTAGGCACCTTTGCCTTGTGTCCACACTCCTGCTCTCCCATCCTGAGACTTTTTTTTTTAATTTTTTCAAGACAGGGTTTCTCTGTGTAGCCTTGACTGTCTTGGACTCACTTTGTAGACCAGACTAGCCTCGAACTCACAGTGATCCGCTTGCCTCTGCCTCCTGAGTGCTGGGATTAAAGGCATGTGCCACCACTCCCAGCTTAGCAATGACTCTTATGTAGTGTTAATTGTATGCAGCAGTGGGTCTTTTCCTACATGTCTATAAAATGCACTTTGATCATGTTCACACATCCTGCAACCCCTTTGTCTCCCTTTCCCTTTCTGCTGCTACCCTTCCTCTTCCCAAATTATTCCCCTTCTACTCTCTGACCTTAAAAAAAAAAAAAAAAAAAAGGATATGTGGTCCAGCTAGCCCATGGGGACAGAGGCAGGCAGATCTCTATGAGAAATGGGGGGAAAGCTATGCCACTTAAACTGGCATGGCAGTCAGACACATGGTAGACCGGCAGCCACATAGCAGTGGGGGAAAGCTTTAGAGAAAGTGTGAGGAAGTCTAAAATGTTAGGGAAACCCAGAGTGTTAAAGGAAGTGCACTTAGAAAATAGAAGAAAAAATGAAGTTGTGTTTTTCTGAGCAATTCAGAAATGAGACATATTTATGAGGCCACAAGCTGCAACTGTTTTCTTGATAATCGCCGTTCTCTTTGCATTTGATTTGTATTTCTCTGACAACTAAGGATACTGAACATTTTTCCATTTATTTATTGTCCATTTGTACTTCTTTTGAGAACGACCAATTCATTTGTCCCTGTGTTGTTACTTCTTTTGCTGTTCAATAGTTTCAGTTCTGTGTTTCTTGCATTCGCTATCTACAAAGATGTTGAGTGTCTCCTACTCGGCAGATTACCTCTTCCCGCTGATAACTCTCACCTTCGCTGTACAGAGCTTTTCAACCTCATACAATTGCATTTGTGAATTCTTGCTATGTATTATTTCCTGATCTCTTACAATCTAGGTCAGAAAGTCCATTGGCTGTTATTTGTGTTTTCTTTATGTTTTCCTCTAGCAGTTTCTAAGTTTCCGGTCTTACATTCAGGCTTTTGATCCATTTGCAGTTGATTTTTGCCAGGGCAGAGGCTAGGGATCTGGTTTTAGTCTGTGTCTCGTGAGTATCCAGTTTGCTAGCACCATTTGTTAGAAGAGCTGCCTTTTCCCCAAGGTATATTTATAGCATCATTGTTGAGATCCGATGGCTGTGGCTGTGTGAGTTTAATTCTGGATGGAGTCCAGCACACACCATTTTGTCTCCTAGACATGGAGTATATAGTAGCAAGTGGTTTGCTGCACACATACTGTATCCAATATGCACTATATGTCTTACACATACGTTTTCCATTTTAGAGGAGTACACACAGTCTTCTCTGACATAAATAAATAATAAATAAGTAGACACGTAGGTAGGTAGGTACATAGATAATCTTCATGAAATGATGCATCCAAAGCTATCAGTGCCCTATATAATTACATGCAAAACATGAATAGCCTTGCGAATAAGGCTGAAGCTGGAGCACACTTGTGCCTTGCCATAGAAGATACAGTAAGTACTTGGTTTCTGGCATGGTTCATGTTTTGCAGTTTTTGAGTGTGCCTTCAGTGTTATTCATTCTTTAGGGGTTCACTGGAAATAACTGTAGTAGTTGCATAGTAAGAAGTTTTACAGTATCAATGGGTATTAATCAGGTACCTTATACGTAAGTGAACAATTTTGCATATTTTGATTTTGAAGAAGAAAACAGGTGCCATTTTCAGAGGTATAGCGTTCTTGTGTGCTTACATTTCAATTCTGCTTGTAATGAGTGCTAATTAAAGAAGTTATAAGTTTACCATGTTTTTTTCAGAAGGCATCCTTCACTTAATTATTGTGTTACTTTCTTTACATATGTTGCAATCTGGGAACATTTATTTATACTCTTTCTTCTTGCTGAAATATAAGCCACATGATGGCAAGAACCTAGTGGGTTTTAGTTTGTTTTTTAGTAGGTAGGACCATGAACATCTCAGGGTTAGAGCAATGACCCTGATAGGCACAAGGACCTGGATTCAGTTTTCAGCACCATAAAGAGGAAAAAATATATAGATCTGTTTTAGAAATAGTGTTGCAGGCTGAGCATCTGTGATGCATGCCTTTAGTCCCAGCAATTGAGAGGCAGAGGCAAATGGATTTCTGTAAGTTTGAGGCCAGCCTGATCTTAAGTTTCTGTCCAGTAGTAAGTGCTCACAAATGCTGTGGAGCAAAAGAGTATTGTAGTCTATTAAACATTGGCATCTACTAGAGTGAATATAGTCCATTCTTTATGGCAAAATGATGGATCAAATAGTGTTGGGAAATACTCCTTTCTGGAGGCAGAGACAGGTGGATCTTTGCATTCAAGACCAGTCTGGTCTATATAGTTCCAACCCAGCCAGGAATACACAGTTCCTCCCTGTCTCAAAACCAAGAAGCAAGAAACAACAAATAATGAAACAGAAAGAAAAGAAAAAATCACACAAGCAAACCCTTTCCTTTTTCCTGATTCTTTTTTTTTTCTTCCCTCTTCCTGTTCTCCCTTCTTCTCTGTTTTCATTTCTCTTTTTATTTTCCTTCCCTTCCCTTCCTCTTCAGAGAGACACAGACAGACAGCAGACAGACAGACAGAAAGAGATTGTTGCCTTCTCTGAGATGGAAAGGAAGCCCAGTACATGCAAAGTAAGCACTGTACCGTTGAACTGTATTTGGTGTTGGGGCAGGTCAGGCATGTGAACAAGAATGCCAGCCTGGCATGGGGTGGTACTGAAACCCGCATTGCTTGCAATAGGTGCACCGTGCAGCATCACCTAGTACGTAGCAAAGGTCCAAATACTTGTACCCACCTTACCACATAGCAGGGCTGGACCATGGCAGCATGCAAACAGGTGTCCCTGCTCTGCTTGATGGTAATTCATTCACATGGCAGGCATTCAAACAGATGATCACATACCACCACATGGCAGTGTAGAGACATGATTCATCTCCAAACAGGGCTGCCTGCTCAGCTAAATAACAGCACTTAGACAGGGTAATTCAATAACGGGCATGCCTGGGTGACCATGTGGTGACATCGGGGCATGTAAGTTTGTAAGCAGGCATTCCCAGGCAGCCATGTAGTGGCATTGACACACGGCTAGTGTGTGAACAGATGGGGCTAGGCCACCAGGTGATGGGGTTCAGAGATGGTTGGCAAGTGAAAAGGCATGCTTAGACTACCATACGGCAGCTCTAGGGCATAGCATGTATATAAAAAGGTATTGGGACATGGGAGGCATCAAAAGAAAAGAGCTCAGCCCATTACTTTACAGCGTTGGAACAAAGCAAGTATAAGTGCAACATCAGAACATAGTGGCCCTGAGATATGACAGACATACAAACAGGCATGCCCAGGCTATTATGTGGTAGCACTGGGTCCCAGCAAGAATGTGAGGAAGCACGTGCAGTTTTTCATGCGGCAGTAGGAAACAGGAAGCATACAATCAGGCATGCCAGTGCTGCTGTGTGGTGGTGATGGGACATGGCAGGCATGCACAAAAGCAAGCCCACACTGCCAAATGGCAGTACTGAGACACAAGGTTTGTGTGTGAACAGGTGTGCCCAGTCCATCACATGGTGGTACTGGGACACGCAGGTATGCAAACTGGCATTCCAAGGCCACCAAATGGTAGCCAGCCCAGGGACACAGCAAGTGTGCAAACAGGTGTGCTCAAGTTTCCAAGTGGACAGTGTTGGAACACAGCCAACTTATAAACAAGTGTGCCCAGGCCACCACATGGTGTTAGTGTGACATGGCAGAGAAGTAAACCAACACTCCAAGGCCACCATGTGGCAGCACTGAAATATGACAAATGTATAAATAGGTATGCACAGGCTGCAGTGTGGTGGCACTGGAACATGGCAGTCATGTGAGCAGGTAGCCCAGTCCCCAATTTGGTATCACTGGGACGTAGCAGATTTGCAAACAGGAGAACACAGAAACTGTGTAGCAGCCCTAGACATACCAGGTATACAAGCAAGTTATTCCCAGGCCACTGTGGGGTGGCACTGGGACATGAAAGCACAGTCAAGTCCATACTGCCACATGGTAGCATTGGAATATAGTTCATGTGTAAACAGTTGTGCCCTTCTGTGGTGATTTGAATAGCTATATGCCCTGCCCCCCATAGACTCGTGTGCTTGAATGCTTGGCCCATAGAAAGTGCCACTATGAGGAGGTGTGGCTTTGTTGGAATAAGTGTGGCCTTATTAGACAAAGTGTGTCACTGTGGGGGCAGACTCTGAGATCACATATGCTCAAGCTACACCCAGTATGACTCACAATCACCTTCACTGCCTGTGGATCAAGATATAAAACCATCAACTGTTTCTACAGCACCATGTCTGACTGCATGCCACCATGTTTCCCACCATGATGATAATGGATAAACCTCTGAAACTGTACACCAGCCTCAACTAAATGCTTTCCTTTATAAGCATTGCCCTGGACATGGTGTCTCTTCACAGCAATAGGAATCCTAACTAGGACACTTTGCCACCAAGTGGCAATGCTCAAACAAGGCAGGCACGTGATCAGGCATGCCTAGGCTGCCATTTGGCAGCCCTAGGACACAGCAGGTATGCTAACAGACATACCCAGGCCACCACATGGTGGTGCTTGAACACAGCAGATGCACAGACCTGAAGTTTGCAGGTTTCTAGTAAAGACAGTTTCACCTTTTGCAAACAAGACTTGCTATCTACATTGACATTGGTGGACGTCATGTCTTAGGAGAAAAGAGCAGACACTAACTTTTCAGAAGAGAAAGGGCGGCAGGTCCACAAAGCAGAAGTCAGCAATTCAGTGTTAGCTGTACTGTCTCAGATCTGAGGCAGTGCCTCATTCTTTTTTATTTTTTATTTTTTGTATGCCTGTGTAAGCTTGAATTTCCCAAGGAAGTTTGTTAATCATTAGTAATGATAAAGCTTGCTGAGGGGGATTATTATTATTATTGTTATTATTATTATTATTATTATTATTATTATTATTATTATTATTATTTCCTTCCTTTTGGAGCTTTTAAATTTTCATATAAAGGCTCCAACTTTGCAGTTCTGAATCATCGGGAGCCAGAAGGACAGTGTCACCCTGCTGTCTTACCTAGTGAATGGGTTTAGAAGTCAGCATCATTGGCAGCTTTATAGCTCTATCCAAGAGGCAATGAACTGAACTAGACAGTTTAGGATACAGGGTCCAAGTAACAGACTCAAAATGATGAGGAGGAAAATCCCTGCTAGAGATATCAGGCACATTTTCCAATTTCAGTAGCTTTGCAAGAATCCCAGATTTTTAGTGCTTTTTTTCCCCCTTCTGGCTGTTTCCTTTTAGCTGTTTGTTCATGTCTCTGACTATTATCATAATATTATTATGATATTATTATATATTATATGTGATATTATATATTATATAATATAATATTATCATATTATGCTGATATTAATATCAGCATTATCTTTTTAGCTTTTATTCTTCTCTCATGCATTATATCCTGACTGCAGATTCCCCTCCTCCCACTCCTCCCAGCTCATCCCCTACCTCTTTTCTCCCCAGATCAACCCCTCTCTGTTTCCTTTCCAAAAAAAAAAAAAGAGAGAGACAGAAAAAAGCAGGCCTCCAAGGGATAGCCACCAGATATGGCCCAACGAGACACAGACTAGGCACAAATCCTCATATTCCAGCTGGATGTGACAACCCAGTAGGAGGAAAGGGTCCCAAGCACAGGCAAAAGAGCCAGAGACACCCCACATTCCTGTTGTTGTGAGTCCTACAAAAACACCAGCTACACAACCATAAGGTGTGCGCGGAGGACACAGCTCAGACCCATGCAGAGTCTGTTTACCGCTTCAGTTTCTGTGAGCCCCAATCAGCCCAATAACAGCATCCTTAATATAAGAGCACACTGCGTCCTTTCTCTGATGTGAGTACATGTAAGCCTCTTTGAGTCTGGAGGAGCATTTCAGTGAGGGATTCCACACGGTTCTGTATTGTCCCTAATGCCTCAGACATCTGTTCCGTGTCCTTTATAGCCTGGTTAGGCAGATCGCTGCGATGCATTTCTAAAGAGAGTATTCTTCCAAGTCCCAGTCCTGTATCAGCTGTAGTTCCCGTTCCTACTGTTAATGGGCTGAGAATAGGAGCTCTTTAAATCCTCCCTGGGGGCCTCTACTGGTAAAATGAAAGATTCATTACATTGAGCTGTATGTAAACTAGAGTAGAGAGCCTGTCCATTGAGGAGGGAGGCGTCGGTAGGCCCATGATCCACTGAGTTTAAAAAAAAAAAAAAAGGAGGCCTGTTTGTGGCCGACTTACACAAGAAATACTTGGTCCATCTTCTCTTTGTCTCCAGTTTGATTATATAGCTCTTGCTTTAACGTTCTCATATGAATGCTTCCACTGAGGTTCCTATAACACCATGGAGCCTGTATTAATAACATAATCTTTTCCAACTTGGATTCTTGTGACTCGTTTCCCACGTATTTAGGAATATAAAGGATCCTGAGTTTGTTCTGATCTTAGTGACTCTGAAATATTGTGGGTGGCCCTTATGTACGCCATCCTGGCAGGCCTCCCTCTTTCTGCGCATATACATGCTGCCCCAGGTACGCCATCATACTCATTGGTAGCAGTTAAAAAGTCCTATCTCATTTCCAGGAGGATGCTCATATCGTCTACACGGAGAGGCTGTTATCTGGGAACATTACCAAACACAAATCAGCAAGTCTCCCCAGGATACTTGTCATCCCTATGTAGAGCAGGGCTGTACTTTGTGCCAGGCTCCAATCCTGGGAAACCACTGGCCCAGATGCCTTTTCCAAACCTGGTCATATATCAGAGATGTAGTGGAGTGATAGACTTGTTGGCCCACATGCCGTTTCTAAAGCTGGCGTTGTCCGGGGATGTACCAGTTTGCTGGCCCACATGTGAATTCTGAAACTGTTCCTATTTGAAGATGTATGGGGCCTGTTGGCTCACATGCCACTGCTGAACTAGGTCAAATGAGACAGGGTTTGTACGGGCATGCCGGAGCACACGGCATTTCCAACCCTGGTCACATAGAGGAAGGCCATTGGAATGCTGGCCCGTGTAGCATTTCCAAGCCCGGTCATACCAAGGGCTACATGGGCAGGGTGGCCCATATACGTTTGATGAGCCTGGTCACCTTAGAGGATGCTAAGACATGGCACGGCAGTGTGGCATGAAGGAAAACAGGCATGTGTGTGCCACTGTGTAGCAATAGTAGAATGAGACAAGCATGGGCACGAGCCTGTCCGCATCACCACATTGTACTGGGATCAGGAATGTGTGAGAAAAGGTGCACTCAGGCTTCCAAATTTTAGCACAGGGACACATCAGGTGTGGGAATAAGCATGCCCAGAATGTCACATGGCGGCCCTTGGACACAGCAAGTATGCTGAGGTCACCAAGTGACAGCACTGAAACAAGGCAAGCATGAAAACAGGAATGCCCTGGCAGTGCTGGGACACAGTAAGTATGTAACACGTGTAACCAGGCCAGTGTGTGGCAGCGCTGGGACATGGCATGCATATGAGGAGGATAGCGCATGCCACCATAGGATGGTGCTGGAACACAGCATGCATGCTTATAGATGTGCCCAGGCTGCTACATGCTGGCACAGGGGCATGGCAAGCATGTGAACCGTCATGCCTAAAACCCTTGGCCCTGGGGCAATGCCATACCTAAACTTGAGGGCCCTGGGACAACCAGCCATGTAAAAAGGTGTGCCCACACAACCAATCAGCAGTCCTGGACACCTTGGGTATGCAAACAGACATACCCAGGCTGCCATAGGATGGCACTGGGGCATACCAAGAATGTAAACAAGAATACTGATGCTACCATATGCCAAAACTTAGACGTGGCAAGCACATGAATGGGGATGTTCGTGCACAGCCACATGGAGGCTCTGGGACAATGCAGGTATGTGTATGGGTGTACAGGTGTGTCCCAACCACCGAGTGGAGGCCCTGAGACATAGCAAGCGTGTAAAAAGGCATGCCCAAAACACCATATGGTAGACATGAGACAAAGAAAACATTGAAACTAGCATACCCAACCAGAACTCGGAGGTACAAGGACATGGCAAGTGTGTGAACCTGCACCACCATATGGCAGCATTGGAACAATGCAAGCATGTAAACTTATGTGTCAGGAGGCCACTTGATGGTAATAGGATGCCACAGTTGTATGAATAGACATGCCTAGGCCACCGAGTCATGGTACTTGGCTATAGCAAGTGTTCGAACAAGTGTGCCCGGGCTGCCAATTGGCAGTTCTGAGACCCATCAGATTTGTAAACAGACCTGACCAGGCTGCCATTTGGTAGTCCTGGTACACAGGAGGCATGTGAACAGGCATCCCCAGGCCACTGGGTGTCAGCACAGGACATGGCAAGTGTGTGAACAGGCATGCCTGTGTTGCCATGTGGGGGCTTCTAGGATGCTGCAAACATGTAAGCAGTTGTGCCAGGCCACCCAATTCAGGCACTGGGATGTGGCAGGCATGTAAGCAGGTATGCCCACTTTACTAGTTGGCAGGACTGAGAACAACACACTCAGGCTGCCACATGTTGGCACTGGTATATAGCAGCCCTTCAAACAAGCATGCCCAGGGAGCCAAGTGGCAGCAGTGGGGCTCACGAGGATGTAAACACCAAGTGGCAGCACTGGGACATGGTAGATGGGTGAACAGGCTTGCCAGCTGCCAGGTGGTGGTACTGGGACACGGCCTGCATGCCCAGACTTCCAAAGGGCAAACCTGGGACCTGGCAGTGGGCAATCAGAGATGCCCAGATTGCCAAGTACTAGCAGTCCTAGTCATGGCATGACTGCGAACAGGCCTGTCCAAACATGGCAAACCTGGCATGTGGCAGATGTACACAGAAGCATTCTCGGGCCACCCAATGGTGGCACAAGGACATAAAAGTTATGTGAGCAGGCATGCCCAGGCTGCCATATGGGATTCTGCAGGTGTGCAAATACCTGTGCCCAGGCCATTGTGTTGCACAGCCCACTGTGTGGTGATACTGGAATATTGCACATGTGCAAACCAGCAGACCCAGGCTGCCTAGGAGCAGCAGAGTGACACACAAGAGTGTGGACAAGCGTGCCTATGCCACCATGTGGCAGTGCTAGGACACCACAGATGTGCAAAAAGGCATAACCAAGCCAGCATTAGGACACGGTATGCATGCAAATAGGTTATGCATGCAAATAGGTGAGCCCAGGTCACCAAGCTGGGGCATAGGAGTGCGGCAAACGTGCATGCAAGAAAACCTGCCCAGGTTGTCAAGTGGCGGAAGTGGTACATAGCAACCATGTTCACAGACAGGCTGAGGTCGCCAAGTGGCAGCTCAAAAACATGATGGGCAAATGAAGAGGTGTGGCTCTCCCTCGTTCCTGGGGTCATCGGCCCTCTCGTTGGCCCATGAGCCCAAAGGGAAATGACCTTCCAGGACCATCTGCAGGGAGGAAGAGCAATTTTATTTGGGGTGTACAAGGGTTAGATAGAACTTTGGGTGGGGGGATAGGGAATATCCAGGGTGGTCAAATGTCATTGGCTGAAGGGATAAGGTACTGAGATACCTCATTAGCATGGAGTGGTATTTCAGGAATCCCAGATGCTTGCTGAACAGGGGGTTAGACCTGTAATTTCCCTAAGGTCTACATGGCATTCTTCAGGTAGAGGGTGTGGGGATCTGGGATCCCTGAGGCAGAGAAGAAGAAGCCTCCCTGACAAAGGGAATCCTCCATTTTGCACAATGCTCTGGGCTTTCCGGTAATGGCAGACTGTGACCTTAGCAGCAGAGTTTCCCAACAAACAGGTTTACATACTCCACCACATTTTGGAGCCCCATGGCAGGTGTGCAAAAAGGCCTGTGCAAGGCACCGATTTTCAATATTGGGACAGAGCAGGCATGGGAACAGGTATGCCTGAGTTAATAGTCAGTGCTAGGACAGTGCACTCATACAAACAGGTGCTCCAAGGCCACCAATTGGCAGCACTGGGACACAGCGGATAGGCAGACAGGTGTGTCTACACTACCACTTGGAGCCACGGGGATATGGCACATATGCTAAGATGATTGTCAGTGCCACCACTTTGTTGCACTGGGCCATGGCGGACAACACTGGGACACAACAAATGTACAAATGGGTTTGCCCACACTGCTACAGGGCTGTGCCAGTACACAGCAAGTATGTATACAGGTATGCCTAAGCTGCCATGTGGTAGCGCTGGAACACGCAAACAGGGATAAGTAGACTACCACACGACAGTAGTAGCGCGTGGCAAGTGTGCAAACAGGAGTATCCAGGTTGCAGACTGGTGGAGTTGGAACATGGCAGGTATGTTACCAGGCACTCCCATAGTGCCAGGTGGTACTGCTGAGAAAATGCAGGTATGTTAACAGCGTGCCCAGGCCACCAACTGACAGGCCCTGGGGCATAGCAGATGTGCATACAGGTGTGCCCAAACTACCAAATGTTGGCCCTGGGACACAGCAAACGAGAAAACATTGCCTGTGTAAGCTGTTTCATGGTGGACCTGGGACATAGCAAGGGTGCAAACAGGTGTGGCCAGGCCACCACATGGTGGCACTGGGATATGGCAGGTATGCAAACTGGCATGCTTAAGCCACTGCGTTATGGCACTGTGATACTGCAGGCATGGAAACAGACCGTGTCTGACCGCTTCTTTTTTTTTTTTCAGTTTGCTCATTTTACATCCCAACTGTAGCCCCCTCCCTCATCTCCTTCCTGGTCCACCCTCCCTCCCTTATCACTCCTCTCCTGGTCCTCAGAAAGGGGGAGCCCTCCTCGCCTATCATCTGCCTGCATCCCTTTCCTCTGTGGCCTGGTAAGGCCGCTCCACCAGGGAGAAGTTATCAATGAGTGTGCACCAGAGTCCATGTCAGAGGTAGCCCCTACTCCCCATATTATGGGACCCACATGGAGACTGACCACTTTTGACGGTAATGGGCAATGGCAGCTGTGTTAACAGGCATAACCAGGCTGCCGTGTGTCAGCACTGGGACATGGAATGGATGGGAAAAAACAGGCAAGCCCAGGCCACCATGTGTTGGTGCTAGGACATGGCACACATGTGAGCAGGCATGTCCAGGATACCAAGTGGGAACACAGGGACATTGCAATCATGCAAACAAGCCCCGCCCAGGCTGCCAAGTGGTGAAGCTGGGACATGGACATGACTAGCATACAAACAAGCATATCAATGCCACCAAGTGGTGGCACAGGGGCATGGCAGGCTTGTAATAAATACCATGGGATGGCACTGGGACAATGCAGACATGTAAACAGGTATCCCAGGGCATCCATTGGCACTGGGGCACAGTGGGTGTTCAAACAGGCAGCTGGGACACAGCAAGCATGCCAACAGACATGCAATGGCAGTGAGGTGTGGCAGACTTTTGAACAGGTGTTCCCACACCACCAAGTTTCAGCTCTGGGGCATGGTATGTATATACAAATGTGTGTCCGTGCCACCAATTTTGGTACTGGGAGCATTTGAACAGGCATGCCTTGGCCACCAAGTGAGTGGCAGTGCTAGAGGAGAGCAAGTATATAAGCAGGTGCATGCAATCACTTCAACAATTGGAGGTCCTGAAACACAGCAGGTATGTGAATAAACATGCCCTTTTGTTATTTTGTAAACCTGAGACACGGCAAACGTGCAAACAGGTGTGCCAAGGCTGCCAAATTGCTGTGCTGGTGCTGGACAGCTGTGGAAGCAGGTGTGCTCAGGCCACAGTATGACAGCACTGGGACCCAGCAGGCACGTGACCAGGCATGCTCAGAATGCTGCATGGTGGTGCTAGACCATGGCAAGTGTGCAGACAGGTGAAACCAAGCTGGTGTGTGGCAGCCCTGGAACTTATCATGCATGTGAACAGCTGAGCACAGGTAACCACACGGTGGCACTGAGACATGACACACATGGGAACGGGCATGCTCAGGCCACCAAGTGTCAGCCCTGGGACACAGCAATCATGAAAGACACCTGCCCTGGCCACTATGTGATGGGGCTGGGACAATAGTGAGTATGCTGACAGGCATGCCTGGGCTTCTAAATCACAGTATAAAACAAGGCAGGTGTGTGAAAAGCCACATTGGGACTCAGCAGACACTCAAACAGGCCTGCCCCTACTGCCATGTGTTGGCAGTAGGGCACAGCACATGTGTAAACATGTGAACCTATGTTACAATGTGATAGCACTAGGACAACTCAGGAAAATCAGGTGTTCCATCTGGTGATTCTAGGCCACCAGAGGCATGCATATCCTGCCACTGTGTGATGAGGCTGGTCACAGAAGGCATGTGAACAGGCTTGTCAGAGCTGTCATAGGGCAATGCTGAGACAGGGCAGATGTGCAAACAAGTGTGACCCACTACCACATGGTGGAGCTGGGACATGGCTGGCGTGTGAACAGCTGAGCCCACACTGCTTCATGGCAGGCCTGGTACAGAACAAGAATGCTAACAGGCATGTGTCATGTGGCAGTTCTAGGACATGAGAAACATACAAACTGGTGTGCTCTGCCACCATGTGGCGGCACTGGTGCACAGCAGGCACATGAACAGATCTGTCTTTACTATCATGTGGCAGCACTGGGAAGTGGCAGGCTTGGAAGTCATTCTGTGATCATGTATGTGCCTTAGCAGCATGGGCACACATATTAACACGTGATCTGCACCACACAGGTTTTTTTTTGCAGCATTGGTATGGGCAAATGTGTGTCCGCATACGAGATACACTGTGGCTGAGATGATGTGGTTACTCATGCCCACTCTCAAACCACAGTATAGTGGCATGCCACAGTATCATGGGCACAAGTGTTCATGCACACACCAGCCCATAGTGCTGTGCCACAGTGTCATGCACATGTGTTGTCATACATGAACCTCACAACTGAACTGTGCCTCAATGGCATGAGTATGCATGATCATGTGTGTGCAGCTCCACAACACCATGCTGCAGTCCTATGTGCATTCATGTTCACACGCAAACTGTGCTATAGCACCATGGCATGGTAGAGGGGCACACATATTCACATATGATCCCAACCATGGTGGCATGACCATATGTGGCCACATATGGGCTGTGCTGTGGCACAATGCTATAGTAGTGTGCCATGCCATACTGTGGTACCATGGTGGTGTTTACACACATGTTCACTTACAAGCCATGCTGTGGCACTATGCCATGGAGACACAGCCACACTGTAGATGTGTGGGATCACATGTTCACAAGTGAGCTGCACCATAGCACTGTGTTGCACTGGCATGAGCATGCATGTTACACATGAGACGTGCCCCAGTCACATGCTGCAGAGAAATGGACACACAAGTCCACACACTTCAGCTTAACATGGCAGCATTAAATAGTGGTATGGACACACATGTTTACATGTGAGCCACATTATGGTGCTATGTCAGAGTGCTGTGTTGCATTGCAATTTCATGATGGAATGGGCATATATATTCATTTGAACACCATGCCATGACCTTGTGCCATGGTTCTAGGCCATGGTATCATGGGCATATGTGTTCATACACAATCTATGCCACAGAGCCATGCCATGACTGAGTGGGCATGTGTGTTCATACATAACCCATGATGCTGCATCATAAAATGCAGGTGAGAGTACATGTGATTGCATGCTAGATATGTCATGATGCAGTGTCACAAAGGCATGGGCACGCATGTTCACACATGAGCCATGCTATGGTACCATACAAAGTGCCATGTAAGCATCATCTCATGTTATCTTAGACACAAATGTTCACATGCACACCATGCCATGGTACTGTGACATCATTCCATGATAGCATAGTCATACACATTCACATGCAAGTCATGCCATAGTGCTGCTGAAACATTGTCACACATGTTCACATGCAATCTGCACATGGCTTTTTGTTCTAGTATCACAGATATGCATGTTCTCATTCAAACCACTCTGCTGTTCCATGCCACAGTGACCTACTCCAGTAGAATGGGAATACATGTTCATATATGATCTATGCTTCTGCAGAATTCTGTGCCAGCATGATCACATGTATACACATGTGACCCATGCCACAGCACTGTGCTAACAGTGACATGGGCACACATATTTAATGCAAGTCCTGCCATGGCACTGGTATGCTATTGTGTGGTTGTGTGGGCACATATGGTCGCTCACGTGCTGAACCAAGGCACCATATCATGGCAGTATGTGTCTGCATTTTACATGTCAACTGTGCCCCAGCACTGTGCTACACAGTGTAGCGTGCCCATTCACATGATTATTCACACACAAACTGCGCTGCCAGCACCATAGTGTGGTGAAGTGTGCATGCAAGTTCATATTTGACCTGCACCACTATCACGTGGTAGCTTGTCATAGTAGTGTGTTGTGGTGTCATGTCACAATATGGTTATGCATATCCACAAGATCTGTGTCTCGGTGCCATGCCACTATGCTATGGGCATGTGTGGTCACACCTGTTTCCATGTGAGTTGTGCTGATGTACTGTGCCGTGATGGCACGGGCATGGTCCTACATGAGGTGTGCCCTGGCACTTTCGCAAGGTGCCATGCTGTGGCAGCATGTGCATAAGTATTCAGATGCAAGCCTTACTATAGCACCATGTGGGGACAGCATGATTATGCATGTTCACATGTAAGCTGGCTCACTACGTTTTGCCACAGTGCTATGCAGTCATGCTTGGTGACATAAAAACTGTTCAGCAATGACATGTGCGTGGCCATGCCGTGAAGCCATACCACAGTGATGCAGGCATGAGACATGTTGCTATGCTGTGCCTTTGACCATGCAGTAGAGGTATGATCGTGCTTGTTCACATACAAGTCACTCCAAAGCACTGTGCCTTAGCGGTGTGAGCACATGTGTTTACACAAAATCCATTCCATGATGCCATTCTGCAATGGTGAGGACAGTGTGTTCACACATGAGCTGCACTGTAGCTCTGTGTGGTAGCATTGCTGGCATATGGCTTCACAGTAGACTGGTCATGCTGTTCAAAGTTGGCAGAAGTGGAATATGTATTTCTCTTTTTTTATTGGAATATGTATTTCAATACCAGCTGTGCACTGCGCTGACCCATGTGGCAGTAGCATGGGCACATGTGTTCACAGGTGAGCCGTTCAATGGCACCAGGATGTGGTGGGATAGGCCAATGTGTTTACATGTAAGCGGCTCCATGCTGCTGTACCACCACAGCATAGTCTCATGTATTCATACGCAAGCTGTGCTCCTGCACAGCACCATAGCCGTATGCCACAACCACTTGGACATGCATATTCACGTGATAGTTGCACTGGCTACTGTGGCACTGTGCTGTGCTGGTATGTGCACATCTCCATAGTAAGATGGACGTCTGTGCCATGCTGCAGCATCTAGCCCCACACTATGGTAACAAGCACGTTTACACATAAGCCTCACCATAGCACCATGGTATGATATAATGGGCATGTGTGTTCACACATGGTCCATGCCATGGCTCTGTGTGGTGGGGGTGTGCTGTGCCTACAACATTATGTGTTCACATGTAAGCTACATTAGTGCACTGCAGTGCTATGAGGTGAACAAGTGGGCTAACAGGCAAGCCATGTGACATTGCTATGCTGTGGTTGCCATGTGGTGGTGGCGTGGACACTTGTATTCAAATGTGAGCCTCACTTTTGCTCCATGCCGGAGAGGTGAAGGCATGTGTGTCGACACGTGAGCCAGGCTGCAGCACCATCCTGTGGTAAATTGCTGGAGCAGCGTGGACACGCATGCTCATTTGCAAGCAGCTCCACGGTGCCTTTGCTTTGGCACCATGCTAAGGTGCTCTGCATGACAGGATGTGCACACAAGCTCCCATGTGATCTATACCACGTGCCCTACCACAGCAGGGTCAATATGTATGCTCATATGCAATCCATGCCGCAGCACCATACCATAGCAGGGTGGACATACATGTTCCAGTGCAAGACATAATGCTGTGCCATAAGCATGGTCATGCAAGTTCACATGTGAGTCAAGTTATAATGCTGTGTCAAGGTAGGATGGTTACATGTACTCACAAGTGGACTGTGTCAGTGCACTGTGTTGCTGTGGATGGGAATAGTTGTTCACATGGGAGCTTTGCCACATTAATGTGCCATAGTGCCACAAAACAGCTTACATATAAACACACATGCCATGCTACCACTACATGGTGCATGGCATGGCTCATGTGTGAACAAAGATGCCTACACCACCATGACAAAGAACCACTGTGCACACCTGGACATGTGTGTTCATGTTTCCACCCTATAGCTTCACAGTGTGGCTAGCTGTGGAAGAAATCTCTTGTGTGTTCTTTGGAGGCAACACCTGTAAATTTAAAAACCTATGGCCTATGGCTGAGGCAGAAAATAAGTGGGATATCCAGCAGGCAGAAGGGACTCTGGGATAGAGACAGGCACGTGAGATTCGAGCTGCCAAGATTGAAGAGAGCAGATGCATGCATGGTACCTGAGCCCAGGTAACCAGCCACATGGCAGAATATAAATTATTATAAATGGGTTATTTTAAGTTCTGAGCTAGTCAGAGAAGAGCCTAGCTAAATGGCCTAGGTACTTGTAAAATATTAGTTTGTAGGCTTTGAACTCTTCCAAGCCTTCTTTATTTGGGGTTCTTTAATGTTTATACCTCCCTTCCAACCTACCTACTCTAGATAGGAGAGAAAAGAGGTTAGTGGGAGCAAGAGAAGCAGGCCTTTTTAGACTCAGTTCCTTAGAGTGATTCTGTTATTCATCGTCAGGATTTCAGCAGACCCATTAAACAGCAAGCCAGCAATTCAGCAAAGGTGACTGCAACTGCAGCAGCTGGTACCCAGAACCTCAAAGCATTCTCTGGAAGATAGATAGATAGATAGATAGATAGATAGATAGATAGATAGATAGATAGATCCTCTCAGAGTCCATAGTAGGATGTTTCTCAGTTGGCAAAGACCATGCCCCAACAAGAGGCAGCTTCACTTCTAGTGGACAGACATCAAGTGTACTCTCACAAGTCTGTTTCCAGTGAACAAACACCACATAGTCTCACACAAGTCTATTTAACATCCCGCACTCAGGATCGAAGCAAAAGCATGTTTACAGGGCCTGGAGAGATGGCTCATCAGTTAAGAGCACTGGTTGCTCTTCCAGAGGACCTGAGTTCAATTCTCAGCACCCACATGGTGGCTCACAACCATCTACAATAAGATCTGGTGCCCTCTTCTAGCCCGAAGGCATACATGCAGGCAGAACACTGTATACATAATAAACAAATAAATCTTTTTTAAAAATCATGTTTACATACACTACAATAATTTGCCTTGAGCTTTTGACACTTCCTCTATGCTGTTCTTCTGGCTCTTGATGATTCAGTGAATAAAGTGATGTCCTCTAAGCACTCCTCTGCATCCCTGCGAGTTGGTACTCCTGCGCTAGCCCAAGAGGATTTAGTTAGTTCAGATGAAACAGGAGATTGAGGCATACTAACCTCATCTCTTTGTAGCCTCCATGTGTTTCTAACCTCTTTCCCCCAGAGTCAATGATATTTTCCTCAGTGCAGTAATACATGCAGAATATGAGCCTATTCCCTATAAGGCGGTTGGTGATTTTAAACAAGTCTTCTCTTGCAGAGCTATATCTTCACATTCTATGGGATTGTTGAGAGGGATGGCTGGGACAGAGTGCCTAATGCCCCATGACCAGGACAAGCTGACCAGGATTTCATTTAATCCTGCTTAATTCCATCTATTCAGGACTTGGTGGCATGAGGACACTATTTCTCAATCTGCTCTCAGAAATGTTAGCCTTTGACAATGCTAGCAAAGAGCATCAAGGCTCTCTACAGCCAATTTGAGCAGCAAAAGGTCACTTGGAAGATTACACAGGGGCCTACAATAATTTTGTGTCTCTAAGCCTGCATCCTATAACTGAGATGTGATTTGTTTGTTTGTTTGTTTGAGGGACTCCCTGGCCCAACACCTGTTGTCTACCTTTCCTTCTGACCACCCACCAGGCCTTGATACTCTTACTTCTGCTTCTAATTTTCAATTATAAAGACACAGATGGCACTTCTTTCTTAGTTCCTTATATGTGTGGTTCAAATGCCTTTTGGCTATGAATAATATTTAAAATATATTATTACATTTTTTTTAGCTCACTAAAGAAAAAACTGGTTCTGGATCTGGGATTTGGCCTGCCCACTTCAGACCCAAGTATGTTTATTTCAAAGTTTCCTCCAACTCTTTTGTCCTGAGCCAGATTAGACTCTTGACTCTGGGATGGAAAAATAAGACTGATTAAACAACTTTTAAATGGCATTGTGTGCTTAAGAGCAACTAACAGTAAACTGTTTCCAAAAGAGACCTCTGTGCTGATTGTTATGACCATTTTAATCCATGTCCGTCCCTGCTACGGCTACAGTAGCTGCTTTTCTTTTGCCTGTACCTGCCCTTGTTGTAGAGCTTCAGCAAGAGATTACAAAGCTTGTCTGTGGTGCCATTAAAGAAGAAGCATCTTGTGTTCCTTGAAATGCCAAGTCTCTCCATCATATAAGCAGGTTGAAATTTTGCCTATCTACCAATTTATTTCTCACTGGCATCATCTGTTTTTTGTTTTGTTTTTGTTTGTTTTGGTTTGGTTTGTTTTGGTTTGTTTGGGTTTGTTTTGTTTTGGTTTGGTTTGGTTTGGTTTAAGACTGGGTTTCTTTGTGTAGCACTAGAGGTTCTGGGACTACCTCTATAAACCAGCTGGCCTCAAACCTCTATCTCTGAGTACTAGGATTAAAGGTGTGTGCCACCACTATATAGCAAGATTCATTCTTGTCTTTTGTTTTCACTGGACAGCATTATTTAGTTTAAACCTTATGACTGTGAGATACAAATATTCTATTTATTTCTATATCATATAAACCTTGAGCTTCTTGTTAAAATGTTCATAATTGTTGATTTCTTATAATTGTTTATATGTCACTTTGTCTACTAGTCTAACTGTTAGCCTGTGCCAACAATGTAATATTGCAATTGGTGTAGGGTACTGTGTTCTACCTTTACATGTGTTATACATAAAATGTTATACAATAAAGCTCCCTGGAAAGATTTAATTAAAATTGTCCTATAAGTAAACAAAATATAGTCTAAATTCCTTTCAATTCGCAAAACCTAAACAAAACTAAAAAATCATGTATTTTAAATTAGCTATGTTTAAAATGTATCCAAAGTTGTATTAAAGTTTCCTGGGTATTAGTTAAAATATTGAGTTACTATTTAAGAAACTGGCTGGGAAATATACTTTATATTCTACTAAGATAGTTGCTGTATTTTCTGCTATATTCATCAGGCTTATTTGAGATTTATCTAAATGTTACAGCAGCTAATTTTTAATCCATTATTATGCTTCGATACTGACCTTTTAGGTGTTCCATCAGTAGTTGTAACGCTACCTCATGATTTGGTTTTCCTCATTATTTTTCTTTCCACACTATTGTTATTCAGTAGTTACAAACTGTGGTGGCTTCTTAGTTGTCATCTTGACTACATCTGGAATTAACTAAAATCCAAAAGTGGATGGCACACCTGTGAGGGACTTTTGCTTAATTTAAAGCAGTTAGAGCCACTTCTAATCTGGACCTCTAAGATAGAAAGACAAAAGCCTTTAATCTGGATCTTGAGGCAGGAATACACACCTTTAATCTGGACCACACCTTCTACTGGAAGCTTATAATTCTATAGTATATAAGGACATGGAAGGAGGAAGTGTTTCCAATTTACCTGGTTGCCCTTGCTGTCTTGCTAGCAAGTCCATTCCTTTGCTGGCATTAGAGCTTACTTCTTCAGGACTCCAGCACATGTGGTGGGATGGTCTGATGCTGTGTATTTAATTGTTAATTGCTCTTACCCCAAGATCTTTACTGTTGTATAAGCAAATGCTCATGTACACCAGGTGATGCTGTGTTACCTTGCCTCCCAAATTATCCAATAAAAATACCTACACCTGGGCTGGGCAGGAGAGAGGTAGGTGGAGGGCTCAGGGGTCTGGGAGAGCAGAAGGATCACGGGGGAGAGAGAGAGAGGAGGAGATGGAGAGGAGAAGAGCGGGTTGACATGGGTAAAGAAGAAGCTCTGAGGTTTGGTGGGATGGAGAAGAAGCACCCCAGATGGGAAGAATTTTGGATGTGAAGTAGCCCAGAGAGGAGTGATTGGAGAAAATGGCTTGGGATATGTGGCTGGGAGATAACAAGGTAGGTTGGGGGTTTATATCTGCCCAGCCTCAGCAGTTTAAGGTTGTTAAGAAATCTAACAGGTGTCTGTGTACTTTTATTTCTATAATAGTAGGCTAAATAATAGCTGCTGCCTTAATAACCATATACATCAATAGTAAATAATAATATTTTTGACAAGCGTATACTGTAGACCAGCTAAGACATCCAGTCTTGTGCACTAAACAGCTACTGGATGCTAGGATTTTTCATTCACAGCCATCCATTCTCGGATTAGCTGAGAGATCCATTCTGTAAGTTCTGTTACTCTAAAGACCCAGAAGAAGTTGTAGAGCAATAGAAGTATAAGGATGAATCTTTTAAGTATCTGGAATAGGCTTTTCAATTTGCCAGCACCTACAAGTATGGCAGCCTCTCCTGGGAGCTCAGAAAGTACTGGAAGCCTGTGGTGTGAGCTACTTTACACACTTGAGGAGATAAGTGCATTTGATTATTGTGGGCAGCATAGATGAGTGCATTATCCAATCATCATCAGAAGGGCTTCCTCCAGCAGCAGATGGGAACAGATGCAGAGACCCACAGCCAGACAGTATGCAGAGAGAGGGGGGGTCTAAATGGGAGGTCCCCATCACATCCCTCCTGTCAGAGCTCATGAAATCCCATAGAGATTCTAAGAGGCAAAAGGGGGTGGAGGACGCCAGGAGAACAAGGCCTTCTGAATCAACTAAGCAAGAGTCATATGAGCTCAGAGAGCCTAAATCACCAAGCACAGGCTCTACATAGGTCTGTACCCGGTCCTCTGTGTACATATTATAGCTATTAGCTTAGAATGTTTTTGGGGCTCCTGGCTGTGGGAACAAGTGGGTCTCTTTCTCTTACACCTGAGCTTGGGACTTTTTTTCCTCCTGTTGAATTGCTGTGTCCAACTTCAATTTGATAGTTTCATCTTATAACTTTTATTTTGCCATGTTTGGTTGTTATATCTTAGAAGCCTGTTCTTTTCCAGTGAGAGATAGAAAGGGAGAAGATACAGAGAATAGGGAAGCGTAGGGAAGAAATGGGAGGAGTGGAGGGAGGTAAAACCATAATCAGGGTATATTGCATAAGAAAAAAATCTTACCTCTCTCCCCTCCTCTACCTGCTCCTCCCTCTTACTTTCTATCTCTCCCTCTTCTTTTCTCTCTCTGGAGTACCCCTCCCCCCTTTTCTTCTCTTCCCATGCTCACTTACCAAACCTCATATAATATAATTTTTAAAAAAGAAAAATCTATTTTCAATAGAAAAAAAAACAAAACAGAAAGGAAGAGAGAGATGGAGAGAAGGAATGGAGAAAAGACAGAAAGAGACAAGGGGAAGGAAAGAAAGAGAGAAAGAAAGAAAAGAAAGAGATATGGGGAAGGAGGGGGGGCAGGCTGAGCAAGCCATGATAGGCAGACCACTAAGTAGTATCCCTTCACAGCCTCTCATCAGTTCCTGCCTCCAGGTTCCCGCGATATTTGAGTTCTCATTCTGGCTTCTTTCAGTAATGGGCTATGAGGAAGAAATAAAAGTCAAATAACCCCTTTCCTCCCCAAGTTGCTTTTTAGTCACGGTGCTTCATCACAGCAACAGAAACCTAAAGAATTTTTGGGCTCAGGGAAATTGCAATGCTAGAGTGGGTACACTGTGTGAAACCTAACCCTCCACAATGGGAAGACCCAGAAGACATGCCCTTCGCTAATCCTATAAGACACAAAATGGTGAGAGGGGCACCAGCACATCTGAAGCTTTGTCACCCTTTTCCTCATGCCAGACTTTAGAATTAGAGATGCTGCCACTCTGCTGGGTGAATTAAATGCAATGGGTTCACTTGACCCTGAGGTAGGAGGGACCACATAGCAGCACTGTCTAGCCAAAGGCAAGGTGACCATAGTTAGAGTAATGGGCAGCAGAGACAAAGCAATATTCAAGGCAGGCATGGTGGCGCATGATTTTAATCCAAGCACTCAGGAGGCAGATACAGGTAGATCACTGTGAGTTTGAGGCCAGACTGGTCTACAAAGAGAGTCCAGGACAGCCAAGGCTACACAGAGAAACACGGTCTCGAAAAACCAAAACAAACAAAAACAAAACAATATTCATAATAGCCTAACCTGTAACAGTCAACCCAGACAAAGTGAGTTTTGTGTTGTGCAGCTAGTATGGCCCTAATCAACCATGATGTTTCCAGGCATGGAATAGGTAAGAAACTTAGTTTATTTTTGTAGAGTCTGTATAAATGGGGAAAATCTCAAACAAATGAAAGAAAATAAGGCCGCATTGGATCATGACAAAAAGGAATCTCGGCCTATGAATCAATTTCCAGACTTGAGCCAGTTTTCAGACCAAGAACCCCTTGAATGAAGGGACAGTCAAGTTCCCCTGAGGAGGGACCTTAATAAAATATCTAAAGGTTTTACTTATTAGCCTTTCTCCCCTCCTTCCCCAAAGGGACCCACAGCTTTGACAAGGTAACTGTACACTGGGGGAAGGGAAGCAATAGGCACACTCCCAGCTCTATTAGACACTGGTTATTAATTAAAGCTGATTCCAGGAGATCCCAAGAAACGTTGTGGCCCTCCACTTAAACTGGGGCTTACGGAGGCCAGGTCATTAATGAAGCCCAACTGGGGTCCAATGGGTCCCCGAACTTATCCTGTGGTTATTTCCGGTCCCAGAATGTATAACTGTGATAAATATGCTTAATAGTTGGCAGAATCCTCACATTGGTTCCCTGACTCATGCAGTGAGGACTATTATTGTTTGAAGTGCTAAATGGAAGCCTTTAGAGTTGACTCTGCCAAGTAAAATAGTGAGTCAACAACTGTATTGCATCCCTGAAAGAAATTAAGAAATTAGTGCCACCATCAAGGACTCAAGAGGTGCCCGGGTGATGGTTCCTACCACATCTCCCTTTAACTCTCCTATCTGGCCAGTGCAGCAGATGGATCCTGGAGATTGACAAGTTGACTTCAGAAATTCAATCAGGTAGTGACTCCAATTGCAGCTGCTGTGCCAGATGTGGTGTCCTTATTGAGCAGACCAACACATTTCATGGTATATGATACACAGCTATTGATGTAGCAACTGCTTTTTTCTCAGTACCTATCAGTACTTCCGTGCCTCAAGACCACCAGGGGCAATCTGCTTTCAATTGGCAAGGCCAGCAGAATACCTTTACAGTTTTAGCTCAAGGATATATTAACTCCCCGGCCCTGTGTCATAACTTCTTTGGAAGAGATATTGATCATTTGTCTCTTCCACAATATCACATCGATGCGCTATACTGATGACACTCTGCTGATTGGTCCAAGTGGGCAAATGGTAACAACCACTTTGGGCTTGCTGGTAACACATAATGTGCATCAAAGGATAGAAAATAAACCCAACTAAAATTCAAGGGCCTTCTACATCAGTGAAATTCTTAGGAGTCCAGGGATGTGGGGCATGCACAGATATTCCTTCTAAGGTGAAGGATAAGTTATAGTATCTGGCTCCTCCCACCACCAAGAAATAAGCACAACACTTAGTTGGTCTATTTGGATTCTGGACACAGAACATTTCTCAGTTGGGTGTGTTATGCTGGCTCATATACCACATGACTCACAAAGCCACTAGCTTTGAATGAAGCCTGGAATAGGACAAGGCTCTTCAACAGGTTCAGGCTGTGGTGCACTTGGAACTGTGATTCAGGCGACCTATAGGACTTGGGGTGTCAGAGGCAGATACAGATGCTTTCAAGAGCCTTTGGCAGGCCCTTATCAGTACATCACAGAAGAGACCCTTGGGGTTTTGGGGCAAGGCTCTATCATCATCTGCAGACAATTATTCTCCCATTGAAAATCATCTCTTGGCTGCTATTGGGGCTTAGTGGAAACTGAACATTTTATAATGGGTCACCAAGTTACCATGTGACCTGAGCTGCCCATAATTAGCTGCGTATTATCTAACTCACCCAAGTCATTGCACAGCGTCAATCCTTTGGCAAAAATCCTTTGGCAAAAAATCCTTTGGTATATACATGAGCAGTCCTGAGCAGGCCCTAAAGGCTCAAGCAAGTTATGTAAAGAAGTTTCCCATATGACTATAGTTTCTACTCCCATTACAATGCTGTCTGATGCCATCCATGCACCTATAGCCTCGTGGAGTGTGCCCTAGAATCAGTTGAATGAAGAAAAGAAGACACAGCATGGTTTGCTATGGTGGTACACACACACACACACACACACACACACACACACACACACATCCACCCAAAAGTGGACAGGTGTAGTATTATAATTCCTTTCTGGGACAGCTCTGAAAGATAACAGCAAAGGAAAATCTTCACAATGAGCAGAACTTCAGCCAGTACACATGATCATACATTTTGTTTGGAAGGAGAAATGGCCAAATGTGCAACTGTTCCATGATCCATGGGCTGTAACCAATGGGTTAGCTGGATGGACAGGGACTTGGAAAAAGCATGGCTGGAAATTTGGTGAGAAAGACATCTTTGGGGAAAGAATGTGGATAGATATCTCCAAATGGGTAGAGGATGTAAAGATACTTGTGTCCCATGTAAATGGTTACCAAAAGGTGACTTCAGTTGAGGAGGAGTTCAATAAGCAAGTAGATAACCCATTCTGTTGTAATGCTGACATCGTTCAGTGTAATTCTGAGATTACTGAGATCATCCAGATCGCAAGACCCCCAAAAAAGACCACCAGGACTTGATTCCAATGCAACATACACAGGGTCCTGTATTACAGGCTCCGAGTTTAGGATCACAATCCTTCCTGACGCAGAAGGTGACCCAGAGCTTCAAAGGCAATGGGTTTATAAAGGGAAGCGGGGTGTGGGGGGAGGGGGTCACAGAAATGTCAACCCTTGGGCAGGTTGAGTGGAGGCTGGATCTTCAGGGAAGTTGTGGGTCACAGGAATGTCGACCTTCAGGCAGGTTGGATGGAGACTGAGTCTGGAGGGGAAGGTTTTTTTTTGTTTTTTTTTTTTAAATCTCAGAGGAACATTGGGAGTTAATTGTATCTAATTGCTCTGGTGGAGTTTCTGGAGACTGCTGGTAGGTCTAGTTTATGGCAGTGTGTGGTCTTTCCTGGAACGCAGGAAGAAATGAAGTCACCTGGGGGACAAGTTCTCACAGACCATGGCATTAATTGTAGAATACACATTACATATAAAATATGGCATTAATTTTGCCCTTACACTGTCAACAGTCAGCCTCTTTCCCCAGCCATTCCTGCCATTGTCCAATGGTCCCATGAACAAAGTGATCATGGTAACAGAGATAGGTGGTGATGCATGAACTTGACAACATTGACTTCCACTCACCGAGGCTGACGTGGCTACAGATGCTTCTCAGTGGCATATCTGCCAACAGAAGAGCACAACACTGAGCCCAAGTGTAGCATCATTTCCCTGGGTGACCAGCCAGCAACCTGGTGGTAGGTTGGACCACTTCTTTCATGGAAAGGACAATGCTTTTGTCTTTACTGGACTATTATGATTATGGATTCGCCTTTGCTGCATGTAACGCTTCTGCCAAAACCACCATCTATGGACTTACAGAATGCCTTATCCACAGTCATGGTATTCCACACACTATTGCTTCTGACCAAAACTCACATCGCAGCCAGAAAAGTGTGGCAGTGGGCCACAAAATTTCTCATCCTCCTGAAGCAGCTGGCCTGATAGAAAAAATTCAATGATCTTTTAAAGACACAATTACAGTCCCAATTAGATGGCAGCATCCTGTAGGGCTGTGACAGGTTCTCCAAAAGATGGTATTGGCTTTGACTCAGCATCCAATATATGGTCAGTTTCTCCCCTACTATAGCCTTTAAGTCATTCTAATAAATCCCCCTTCTATACAGAGAGATTTATTCTATAAGTTCTGTTACTGTTGGCTCTGGTTCCTTAACAATTAAACTTTATTACAAATTTATTAAACAAAAGTATCTTTCTTACAACCAGACTATTTTAAACAGAAGGGGGGAAGGATTAAGGAGAACAAAAATGAAACCTTCCGGGTATCAGTTCCGAGGGGCGAATTCCTTGGCGTAATTCAGGTTTCTCCTCTACCCGACAGAAATCCACATACTCCTCACCCCGAACTCCAACCTCTTCTCCTCCTCGGCTCCCTGCACTGTAGTCAGCAACCTCTGATCTCTCTCACTCCAGTTTCCCAAATGTCCTTTTCCTCCTAGTTGATGGTCCTTTTTGCAATACTATACCTCAGGCAGAGAAGCAGGAGCCTGTCTTTTGTCTTGGACTGAAACTTGCTCTCTCTCTCTCTCTCTCTCTCTCTCTCTCTCTCTCTCTCTCTCTCTCTCTCTCTCTCTCTCTCTCTCTCAGTCTAAGATCTTTATCTCAGTGGAGTCTCAGTGCTCAAGCCACCCAAGACTATTTTCACCTTGGGCCTAGCCTAAAGCAAAGTCACATTCCTTCCACTTGTTACTGTAGAGAACCCTGACTAATATAGAAGGGGATTAGTGGGAGGGAAAGGAGAGATAGTACAAGACAATGGGGGGAGGGTGATACAAAAAACTTACTACTAAGTTGTACTTAGATATGGTGTGTTCACAATGGTATGGCTGCAGACACATGACAGATCAGAAGGAAAATGTGATGCTGAAACACTTCACTTTGTAGACTGAACACAAACAAATAAGAAAGCTGTTAAACACCAGAAAACAGAGAACTCCTTTCAGGAAGAGGTTTGCGCCCTCCTCTGAGGTCTCACAGAGCTGCTGAGGAACTTCCCCTCATGAGCCTCTGATACCCCAGACACAACCACACAGCAGGTGACTGAAACACAGAGGTTTCCTCTCCTGTGGTTCAAGAGGTTAGAAGTCCATGATACCCTATGAGAATATATAGGGGGACGTAATCCCCCTCAAGAACAGTCATAGGGGAGGGGAATAATGGGAAAATGGGGGGGGGGAGGAATGGGAGGATACAAGGGATGGGATAAACATTGAGATGTAACAAGAATAAATTAATAAAAAAAAAAAAAGAGGTTAGAAGTCCAAAGTTAAGTCCCTTTGTATGCCTAGCAGCATGTTGCATGAGTGACCACCCCTAAAGAGCACTTGGCGGCAAAGGCTGTTGTCATCCTTGCCCCTCGGCATCACTCTGCCTCTCGGGTCACATGGCCTCAACCCTGAATTAGCATCCCATCTCCCTGTGCTTTTGTAGAAAGCTATTGATATTTACTATTAATATATATAATTAATACAGCAGTTATTATTTAAACCACTATTATATAAATAAATGACACAAGCACCTGTTAGACTTTTAATACTCTTAAGCCAGTGATGCTGGGCAGATGTAAACTCCCTAAGCCACCTTGCTATCTCCCAGCCACACGTCCCAAGTCGTTTGTTCCAGTCATTCCTAACTGGGCTACTTCACATCCATCTTTCCCATAAATACTTGTACATTCTTTTCATCTGGGCTGCTTCTCCCCATCACGCCAATCCTCAGAGCAAGTGCCTCCAGGCCATTTGCTTCTTTTCTCTAACCCATGGCAATCTGCTCCTTTTTCCTTTCTCTCCTCTCCTCTCCTCTCCTGTTCCTCCTCAAGCCCTTGACCGTTTGCTCTGCCCCTCTCTTCTGCTCAACCCAGTGTCAGCAACTTTTTTATCCAATCAGGGATAATTTGGGAGGCAAGGTTCACAAACGCCATTTTGAATATATGAGGGCTTGCTTGTACAACAGTAAGAATCTTGGGGGGGCAAGAAATTAACATCTGAAGCCATGCGTGGTGACCAAGTTTCTTTGGTCATCTCCGCAGGATGCTTGTCTGTCTGAAGAAGCCTCTTTCATAATGTTTTGTTGTTGTTGTTGTGTTGTTGTTGTTCTCCTGGGTATGTCATCGGTCTCCTTCTTCATAACAAGAATGTTTAAGTAACAGTATCTTGATGTTCTGGGTCTGGAAATAGGCTGTAAAGAAGATAAAACATTATATGCTAAGAGAAAATATCTAAAAATAGGTGACTCTGTCCACAGCATGTTAAAAACTCAATAAAAACGGTTTTTAAGCAGAAATAATTTCAAATTTAGAAGATGAGACACTATTCAACAACAAAAAGACAACTGCATATAGAATTTGAGAGAATAAACTGCAGCATGCTTAGCTTTACACAAATCATCTGTACCACAGCCCACCTCCCAAGGCTCAGGGATTGTTGCAGAAGGAGTAGGGAAAAAAATGTCAGACCCAGAGAGAGTGGATAACTAGAGGAAACAGTGTCCTCTGCACACAGCAGAGCAGCTGCACATACGGACACATGGTGGGTGTGACAGTATGTATAAGACCTGTGCTAACTCAAGCCAGACCAAGTCCCAGCATGGAGGGGGGAGGGGACATAAAATCCTGCTCCCTGATGGAAGAGTTCTTGGTAACTGGTAGCTTCTGGGACACAGAGAGTCAGTTTTCTTTGAGATTATGGCTAATGATTGGTTGCCACATCCCAGTGGAAGTTCATGAAGTATATGGGTGGGTGTATGAGTGACACAAACAGGAATCAATGGGTTTTACTTAAAATGGGAACACAAAGGTGAGTAGATAGGGACGTGGTCATAGAGCAACATAAGCACACATTGTATGAAATTCTCAAAGAATTAATTAAAAATAGTTTTTAGACAGTCGCTCACTATGTAGTCCTGGCTGGTCTGGAACTCACTACATAGACTAGGCTCATTCAAATCACGGGGAGATCTGCCTGCCTCTGCCTCCAAGCGCTGGCACTAGAAGTGTGCACCATCATACCTAGCAAATAAGTTTTTTTTTTTTAATATATATTGGTAACATCAAAGTTTATGGCATAGGAAAAGCATAGGAACTGAACCAAAATTTTTTCCTAAACAATCCTCTCATGGTATCTGGCAATACAACGCCTTCTGATGGACATCAAACTGGGAACTACAGACCTGAGACTGGAAGGACGTGCCGATCTGCAAGGTGGGGACATAGGTAGCTATCATCCACATCACACCATGCTTGAGAGCTCTCGTTCTTTTGTGTCACATTGATGATGTACTGTCACTGACGCCTTGGGACTTAGTCCACTAGATGTGAAGGAAATAATTCCCAGCTCCTGCTTTACAATGTAGCTCATATGCCCCCATGGTAGGTGGAGAACACTCCCATGACAGCAGCTCTGAAGACAGTAGCACCAGTGGATGGAGAGTTTGCCCTTAGATGGAGACTTTGAGGCTCCCTGCATGGCAGGCAGCACGGGGAGGGCCAGACTCACAGTTCTCTTCTTGCACCTAGCTCTGTAATGCCCACAACTCACTGTGTGTTCCCTGGAGAGATGAGGAAACAGACACTGGCTTCAGTTCATCAGAGATCTTCCTAAGGTCACCTTAGACTAAGGAAAGCTCTTAGGCTTGCCTCTGCATCCAGGTCCACCCCAGAGACCTTGGTCTCTGAACTTCTCTCCCCCTTCCTCCCCTCTGACCTGCCCTCCCTTCTTTTATATCTCTCCATCCTTCCTTCCTTCTTGTGTGTATGTGTATGCATATGTTTATGTACTCGTGTATGCAGTGTTCATGCATGCACAAGTGTGGGTGTGAGGGCCAGAGGTTGGTGTCAGGTGTCTTCTTCAACTTTCGGCTGCCTCATTAAAATGCTTTTAATGTTTATTATTTTATTTTGTGTGTGTAAGCGTTTTGCTTGCATGCATATGTGTGCTTCATGTATGTGCCTGGCACCAATAAGAAGAGGCTATCCAATCTCTTAGAACTGGGGTTATGGACGACTGCCAGCCACCAACTGGGTGCTGGGGACTGAACCCAGCTCCTCTGCAGAAGCAGTAAGTGCTCTAACCCACTGAGCCATTTAGCCAGTTCCTCCACCTCAATTTTTTCAAGGCGGGGTCTCTCCCTGAGTCTGGAGGTAACCAATTCAGGTAGAATAGCTCTAAGCATCCTCCTGCCTGTCCCTCCCCAGCACTGGAATTCTAGACATGCGCCGTCATGCCCAGGTTTTTATGTATGTGCTGTGAATATGAATTTAGCTCCGCCTGTTTGTGCAGCAACCACTTTACAGACTGCGCTGTCTCCCCAGCCCTCCTTCCCTGCTCTTTTCTGCCCCAGTGTCTTTGTCGTCTTGACTGCTGGGTTTTCCTGTGCCCTCTGCAGACAGGCCACCCGCAGTCCCTGGTTCCTCCTCTGTCAACTAAAATCTGCTGATTCTCTGCAGCTCCACCAGTTCCTCTAAATCTTCCTCTGCTGGAGCCCCACCTTTACTCATTCGCAGTAGCCTGGGCCTTCCGCTGCGATGCGGCTGCTGCAACTACTGCCCCTGCTCTGGGTGTGTGAGTGGGTTTCTGGAAACTGCTTTTCCCCACCCTACAGAGTCCACGGCTTCGCATCCAAAATTCATGCTGAAATTGCAGTCTGTGACGGTGCCAGAGGGTCTGTGCGTCCTCGTGCCCTGCACATTCTTTGGAAATTTGTGGCTCAGGAAATTGTATTCTGTCTTTGGCTACTGGTTCCGTGAAGAGAAGCATTCCCTCGATTTTCTAGTGGCTACAAACAACCCAAACCAATGGGTGCAGAAGGACACTCAGAGCCGATTCCACCTCTCTGGGAACCTGGAGTACGGTGACTGCTCCCTGGCCATCAGAGATGCACAGAAGAGTGACAGCGGTTCTTACTTCTTCCGACTGGAAAAAGATGGAGTACAGTGGAATTATTGTCACAATCAGCTCTCTGTGCATGTGACAGGTAAAGTACTGGCTCCATGCTGGCTACAGAAGAAGCCCATGGGTGCCACAGGGCAGGGCTAGGACTCTAGCCTCAGAGTGATTGAGGGTGGAGCTGGCTAGTGCAGGAGTCGGGTCAGAATGTGGGCTTCTCAGTGGATGTAAGTCATACCTATCCTGATCTTACATATCTTTCTCTCCTCTCCAGCCCTCACTCACACCCCCAACATCAACATCCCACAGACTCTGCAGCTTGGCCATCCTAGGAATGTGACATGCTCTGTGCCCTGGGCCTGTGAGAAAGGGACACCCCCCATCTTCTCCTGGATGTCAGCTGCCCTCACGTCCCTGAGCCCCAAGACCACCACCCTCTCCTCGGTGCTGACCCTCACACCCAGGCTCCAAGACCATGGCACCAACCTCACCTGTCAGGTGATCTTCCCTGGAACTGGTGTGACTGTTCAAAAGACCGTCCTGATCAATGTCACCTGTGAGTTCAACCTGGGCCTGGGGATGCATGGTGGCTGTGGCATGGATCATAGCTGGATTGGAGACTAAGTCGGACACAGGTCCCATCCTTCTCACATTCTGTGCCTCCTAGACAGTTGCGGGGAATGTTTCTGAAACCTGAGATGCTAAGTTCTTTTTTTTTTCCCCTCCAAGATACTACACAGACCTCCACAACCCATGTTTCTAGAGGAGCTACCCCAGGTAAGGGAAGAAAGACATCATGGGTTGGAGAAATAGGGTCTCTTTAGCTCAGAGAAGGGTCCATTCCTCCTTACCCTGAACACAAAGATCTCCTTCTTGGGAAACTGGTGGCTCTCCTCATTAACATCGCATTCAAGTTCTGAAACAGCTCTCCCGATCTCTCCCTCAATCCTTTGGGCTTCTGGACATACTACTGAGCCATTACAGAGATAGGTCAGCATTCACAAAACAAAACCACACACACACCCTAGACACTTTTAGTCCATTTGAGGATCTGCCTGAAACCTCAGGACTTGGAGTCTGTCAACAGCTTTGATCTTAATGCTTGTGCGGACACATAGCCGTATGGGAAAACATGCATAGCACAAACACACAGGACGGTCCACTGAAAGTCAGCTCCCCTCTTGGAACAGACCAGTGACGACACACAGAGCCAAGCTTGGTTTGTCCACACATAGCCTGAGAGGACTCAGGCTACAGGAGCATAATGACTTTAGCTCTCCATGACTTCGGTACACACTGGCTGGATCTAGTTCTATTGACATCTTGTACTATTGGGCAGCCATCCCATTGATGTTATTCTGCTTTAAGCAATGTGCAGTAATTTTGTATCTGCTTCCACAAGTGTGTGTGTGTGTGTGTGTGTGTGTGTGTGTGTGTGTGTGTGTGTGTATAAATGTGTGTGTCTGTCTGTCTGACTGTATGTCTGTCTATATGTCTGAATTACTAATTCCCAAATGCAGATCACAGCTGAATCTGGTGTCTTTCTGATATAGAGAATGATGACCAAATGTTTCTTCATGGATATTGGACAGCGAAACATTCCCAACAGGGAGCTGGAGAGTTTGTGCTTCCACCAAAGCAAGGCAGACCAAACTCTTCTTGTTTTGTTTTGATTTGGGTCCTGTGAACTGATCCTAGGATGAGCATTGGCCCATGCCTCTGTCCGTGGAATCTTCTGCATCTTTGTCAATATTAAAAGTTTGGCATTGCCGTGGACTAATTTATGCACTTTGACCAGACCTAAAGATGTTATGCACTTTGACCAGATACAAAAAAAAAAAAATTAGGGATGGGGAGATGGCTCAGTGAGTACAGAGCTTGCCTTGCAGAGACCTGAGTTCAATTCCCAGAATCCACATTTCACACACACACAAGCAGAAAAGAGAGAGAGAGAGAGAGAGAGAGAGAGAGAGAGAGATTGTGTTGTGTACTGGGTATGGTGGCATGTGCTTGTAACTCCACCTCTGGGGAGATGAAGACAAGACAGGCTTACTGGCCATTCAATCTACCTTAGCCAGACTATTAACTAGCTATTATTAACAAGGTAAATTGCAGGCCATTGAACAACCCTGTCTCAAAAAAAAAAAATTGATACTTGGCTATTTGCATATGTCCTGAGAAGTCTGAGTTTAAAAATCCTGTGACTATTGTGGGCTGTGTTGCTGTAATTTATTTTTTGAGGCAGGCTCTCACTACATTACCAGGTTAGTCTCAACAACATCACAGAGATTAACCTGCCTCTGTCTCCTGAGGATTGAGATTAAAGGCATTTGAGTTCCTTGTAAATTAAGCTGTAAGAATCCTTTCCTGGAGGCAGGAGAGATGGTTCACTGGTTCAGAGCACTGGCTCCTCTTGGCGACTGCCTGAGTTCACTTCTCAGCACCCACATGGTGGCTTGTAGCTGCTATAATTCCAGTTCTAGGGGATCAAACAGCTTCACTTGACCTCAACGGGCACTAGGCCCCACGTGTGCAGGCAAATAAAAATATAAAATGTTTAAAGAGTGCTTTTTACATACTTGACAACAGCCCCTTACCGTGATATGCAAATTTGCTCCCAAGTTTTGGAAGGTTCTTGATATTTTCAATCGCAATTGTTGGTTTTGAATTTGGGTTTTTGTTTTGTTTTGTTAGTTGTTTGTTTCGGTTTGTTTGTTTGTTTGTTTGTTTTGAGACAGAGTTTCTCTCTGTGGCATTGGCTACCCTGGACTCACTGTGTAAACCAGCTGGCCTCAGGCTCTGCTGCCTTTACCTCTCTGAGTGCTGGAATTACAAGGCCTGCAACACTGTGCCCAGCTTGGTTTTGATTTTCCATGCAGAATCTTGCTATGTAACCCAGGCTGGCTTTGAATCCACAGTCCTAGTGCTTTATCCTTCTGAGCAGCAGGAACACAGATGGCCACCACGCCCCTGTGGCAGAAGCTTGTTTATGATAGAAAGTGATTTTTTTTTTTCTGATATATTGTTGGACAACAGGATGAGGGAGTTGGGGAGGCTTGAGCTGATGCAGTCTTAGGTCTGTGGATGAAGAAAGGCTTGGAGGACCATATCTAAGTGCTTCTCTGAGAGGGGGGACACTGAGATTAGCAGGTAAGTTCAGCTCCATCCACCTTTCTCCAGG
Source organism: Acomys russatus (assembly GCF_903995435.1). Lineage (NCBI taxonomy): Eukaryota > Metazoa > Chordata > Mammalia > Rodentia > Muridae > Acomys > Acomys russatus. The sequence goes on from NC_067143.1 coordinate 13,876,909, forward strand.
GAAAGCAGGGCGCCTGGCACAAGTGGTTCTGGTAGCCATAGGGCAGGCGTCTATCAAGTTCCTGCTTCTTGGGATCTGCTTCCTCTTCATCAGGTGAGTGTTGCACCCGGGACAAGACATAGGTGTGAGGAAGGTGGAGGCCAAAGATTCAATCCTAACTTCCCAGTGCTAGGAGTCTTAACATTTGGGATCCTGGCAGGGAATTCGTGAGTACTGACAGGTCCTCCCATGCTGGAGCTGTCATGTATGGCCTTTTGGGAATGTGTTAGTCAGATTTCTATAGAGAATCAGAACTGAAAGAAAGTATTACACACCACACACACATACACACATACATACACGCACATACACACACATATACACACACATACACACATACACACACATACACACATATACACATACATACACACACATACACACATACATACACCCACATACACACACATACACACACACACACACACACACTGGATTTATCAGAGTTATGGTCTATGGTCCAGCTATTCCAACAACGGTTATCTTCTGATAGAAAGTCTGAGAGTTTAACATTTGTTCAGTCCATGAGGCTGGATGTCTCAGCTGCTCTTCAGCATACACTGGAATCTCAAAGAAGTAGACTGTAGTGCCAGCGAAGCAATGGAGAGTAAGAACAAGCAGGCAAAGAGCAAGCACTGCCTTCTTCTGTGTCTTTTATATAGACTGCCACCTGTACATCTTCCCACCTCCAACGAGCTAGATTTATATAAGTCTTCTCACCTTAAATGATTCAATCAAGAAAAAATCCCTTACTAAAAACAACCACCATAGGAAGAAGGCTGTCTGCCACCACTAGGAGGTCCTACTGTCTCAGTGGCGATCTCTCCCCCAGCCACCCTTACAGCCCCTTACTGGGGCCGAGGGGAGGTGGCTGCTGTGCCTGGTCCCCTGCATGCCCACACTGAAGGCTCTGCTCTTCTCACTCAGCATACAGTCCCATAGGAAAAAAGTGGAGAGGCCAGCAGTCCACGTGGATTATGCAGCTGTTGTCATGGATTAGTCTCTCAGGTGAGTGACGTGGGATCACAGCATCTGACTTTTTCCTGTGATGGACCCTGTGTGGCCTGGCTTAGCATGGCCACTGGTGATCTGCTACCCTCCTGCAAGTCCACATCCCTGCTGGGTACCAGGATGCTCCCGGATCAGTGGCGCCCCATCTCTTTCCAAAGCTAGCTGTGGTTCTCCACTGTCACCTCTCTCCACCCTTCACCCCATGACCCATACCTACCAATTTTTCTACTGGCTTAAACCCATGTCTGAGCAGTCTTTGCTGGTGGATACCCCACACCATTTCTGGAGGTTCCACTGAGATTCCCTAGAGACCAGACCTGAGGATCTCAGAGCCCCTTGAGATGGGAAGGAGCACAGTGGTCAAAGAGCTCCCAGTGGGTACACAATCCGAGTTCCAGATCCCCAAGACTCCCTTTCATCTTTGGACACATAGGAAGGTCAGACGATGCTGATGATCCAGCGTCCAGGAAACATGTGAGATGTCACTGGATTCCCCTATCTCTCCAGGTGTATGAATGTGGCCACCCCTAGTTATCCCCTCTCTCTCTCTCTCTCTCTCTCTCTCTCTCTCTCTCTCTCTCTCTCTGTCACTCTCTGTCTCTGTCTCTGTGCCTCTCTGTGTCTCTCTGTGTCTCTGTGTCTCTGCCTGTGTCGGGGTGTGTGTGTGTGTGTGTGTGTGTGTGTGTGTGTGTGTGTGTGTTTCTGTGTTTCTGTGAGTTCTGTTTCCCTGAATTGACCAGTGGCTTTTTCTGGTGTGAGAACCCCCTGGCTTAAGACCTGTGCCCCGTCCTGTCTCATCCAGGTTGCCTAGAGACACCACCACTACCCAACACAGACACACAGACACACAGACACACACACAGACAGACACACACACACACACACAGACACACACACACACACACACACACACACACACACACACACACACACACACACAGACACACACACACACACACACACACACACACACACACTCACACACACACAAAACTTCACCTGTCCCACTCCAGGAGTGAGAATACTTGCTTGGTTTGTTGCTTGACTCCCGCTCAGTGTTGGTCCCTGTGTGGGGGTGGGAAGGGGCTGAGCCTCTCACCCAGGGCCCCCAGCTATCTAAGTAGAATGCACAGAGGGAGGGGAACCATCCCCCAGGTGAGCATCCTTCAGCTCTGTGCCTGCTCTACGCAGCCCCAGGGGAGGGAGAAAGGCCCAAAGGAAAAGAAGAAGAAGTTCCACCCCTTTTCATTTTCATGATTTATAACTCGTCTTTCAACTTGTGATCCGTATAGTTGGAAAACTCAAACCACACCATTCTCTTTTAAAAAGTAGAAAAAAAATCATCCCTGGGCCAGGCAAGGTGATCATTGCCAGACCATGCATTCCGGGCAGATGGATGCTTCTGCTAACACTGACCAAAAAGATTTTAAGCAATTTTCATTAGGTCCTTTATAGAAGGATTAAGACAGCTACTAAAAAGATTTCCTTTGTCACCCATTTGGTCCCAGATATTAGAAAAAAATACAAAAGTTTTTTTCAAAAACTAAAATATAAATAGGTTTCAGTTAGCCAGGCGGTGGTGGCGCACGCCTTTAATCCCAGCACTTGGGAGGCAGAGACAGGCGGATCGTTGTGAGTTCGAGGCCAGCCTGGTCTGCAAAGTGAGTCCAGGACAGCCAAGACTACACAGAGAAACCCTGCCTCAGAAAAAAAAAAAATAGGTTTCAGTTGCTGGAGGTAGCTCAAAAAGTGTTTAACCACAAAGAACTGATTGGGACAAGATCTTTTGCATAAACTAAAAGCCACTGTCACCTTCTCCAAAAGGAGACACAGACTTACAGACATCCAGGAAAAAATTGGTGTCTTACCCTCTGGTAGAAGAATATCTCCTTACTGCAAGTTCTGCCTGTGATCAAAAGACACAGCTGGGAGGCAGCTGTGCTCACCACTGTACCACCAATATGTTCTTCCAGAGGTCCTGAGTTCAATTCCCAGCAACCACATGGTGGCTCACAACCATCTATACTGGAAGCTGATGCCGCCTCCTGGCATGCAGGCATACATGTAGATAGAGCACTCATACATAAAATAGTAAATAAAATATTTAAACAAAAAGAGAGAAAGAATCTTTTTAAAAAAAGAAAAAGACACAGCTGGACTTTCAGATTGATGACAAAGATTCCTGGGGGTGTGAACCCCCCAGGACTGGCCTAACACCAAATTCCTATAATTGTTCAACTGACTAGTTCAGCTACCCCACATTAAAGAATATCCAATAGCCCTGGAAGCAAAAAGGAATATTGCAGTCCACACTGCTGGCTTGGAGAGAAAGCACTCTTGTGACCTAGTCACAAGTCAGCCTAGAATACACCTCTCCTGCCTGTAGGGAAAAAAATCTGCAACATCTAGTTCTTGTGAGTCAGATTCTCCCGAAGAAACAGGTGCACACTACCTTGTACCTGAAAGATGTGTTCTTCAGCCTCCCATGGGCACCGATGAGTCAACCATGCTTGCTTTTAACTGGACAGCCCTGGGGCGGGAGGGGGGCGGGGGGTTACAGTGGGCAACATACTTGGACCAGGTTATTCCACAGACTTAAAGATGCTAAGTGCAGGCCTCCTGGCATTCACAGTCTGTCAGAGGTGTCCTGGAAACAGATTCCAAAGGGACCACTGAGGGACTGCTGCAAGAGTAACACACCTTGGGCTACATCATCTCAGCTGAGAAAGCTCAACTCTGTACAGCTGAGGCTGCCTATTGTGGCTACCAGCTGAGGGGAGGCGAAAGAAACCTATCTCAGAAGGGAACTGCTGTTTTCTTCAAATTCCTACTCCAAAGACTAAGGGACAGGTTGGAGAGTTCCTTGATACAGATAGATATCACTGCTTCTGGATACCAGAGTTTGTGGTAATTGCATAAAGGGGGACACTGAATCCCTAATATGGACCGAAAATAAACAAAAGGCATCTAAGGCTTTTAAAATCAGCTCTGACATTGGCTCCACCCCTAAACACTTCCAGACGCTTCAAAACCTTTTCAACTGTATGTCCATGAGACAAAAGACATTATAAAAGGAATTTTAAACCACACGTTGGGGCCGTGGAAACCTGTTCAAATGATTGGAACCTATAACCAGAGGATGGTCCACCTGTCTAAGAACTGTGGTGGCTATCACTAGTCTAAAGAAAAACTTGTAACAAGCAAGTTAACTCTGGACCAAGCTCTTATTCTTACAGCATTCCATGTGGCTGAGGTCCTCCTCCAAGGATCACCAGAACTCTGGCTGTCTAATGCCTGTGTGATCTAGCACCAGGCCCTACTCCTGACCCACCCTCCAGTCCAGTTTGAGGCGCCCATCCTTCTACCCTCTTGCATGGTGACAACTCTGTGACTGTCATGAGATGAAAGATGACACCAGGTACATGGGAGCTGCAACTGTTACCTTAACTGAAATGATTTGGACCCAAGCCAGAAACCTCAATACAGAGAGCAGAACTGATGGATCTGACCCAGAGTCTCAGATGGGAGAAAGGAAAGTCCAGCAACATATCCACAGACAGTTGCTATGTTTTTACTACTGTGTGTCCATGGTATGATCTATAGAGAAGGAAGACTTCTCACCACTGTGGGAAAGGCCATTAAAAACAAGCTGAAAATCTTGGCCATCCTAGAGGCTATTCATCTTTCCCTACAAATTGGGTCACTAGCCTGGCCGTCCAATAACTGGCCCTAAGACCACTGGGTCCTATTGATACTCTGATGGAGTACCCTGACCCAGGGCTGCCTGAGACTCCATGGTAAAGAAGAAAGGAACAGCTCAAACCCAAAGGTTAATGGAGGACACCAGAGGGGGGAAGGCCATTCTCGCAGAAACACCTGCCAGAACTCTGGTAACTGACCTTCACCAGGCTCTGGGATCCACAAAACAGAGTTGCTCAGACCAAGGTGCGTTATACCTAGACTAGGTGCCTGGCTCAGCATATCTCAGCCAGATGTCTGTTTTGTACTCAAGTAAATCCAAAACAGAAAGCCCTTACCCAGGAAAGGGGGATGAGAGATCTGCACCCTATCAAACTGACTTCATTGATATCCGACCTGCTAGGGGAGGGTAAAAGTACTTACCAATTTTTATAGAAAATAGCTATCATTTCCAGGTGGGTAGAAGCGGTCCCTACCCAGACTAAATTACTCAAATAGTAGCTTAAAAGCTCTACCAGGAACTGGTCCCCTGATTGGGCCCCCTCCTAGCCTATGGGATTTGACAATGACCTCACTTTCATGGCCAAAACCTCTCAATTAATAGCTAAAGCTTTAGAAAGAAGTTGAAAACTTCATTGTGCATATAGGCCTCAGAGTTCTAGGCAGGTAGAAAAAATAAACAGGATAAAAAAAATAATAATACCTCTCATTAGAGTCCATTGATTCTAATGAGAAGGTTGTGTAGACTTCCTTCCTTTGCTCTGCTTCAGACCTGCTGCACCCCATATAGGAAGGGATTTATTCCCTACGAGATTGTGCTTGGAAGAACACCCCACTGCTTCCCAGGCTCAGAGACTAGCTCTTATAGTTATTTTTATATAAGTGTGTTTGTTTCTAAGTTTCTCTCTTAACGCTGCTATCACACAAATAATTGAGATAATTTTATACCAGTTTAATAATAAGCTTCACAAACCAAGATCTGAGCAGTTATTGCTCTATTTCTTCTTTTGTTGTAGTTGTTGTTTGTTTTTTGTTTTTGTTTTTCAAGATAGGGTTTCTCTGTGTAGCCTTAGCTGTCCTGGAACTCACTCTGAAAACCAGGCTGGCCTCAAACTCAGAGATCTGCGCCTGCCTCTGCCCCCTGTGTGCTGGGATTAAAGGCGTGCACCACCACTGCTCAGTTTGTTGCTCTATTCTTAACTGTCTAAACTGTTTTGGTTTCCTCTCAGCATACATCGCAAAGATACTCGAACGTTGTAGCTTCCGTTGCTGAGCTCTCTCTCCTGGTCTCTCCTGGACATCGGCCCATGGCTGAATCCCTTACTTCCTCCTCTAACTCCTCCTCCTTAGATGGCAGGAAATCCAGCCCTATTCTCTGCCCTGCTCAGCAATTGGCTGTAAGGTGCTTTATTGGCATATCGTGGGACAACTGGGGAGCAGTGTTTACACAACATTGAGGAAGAAGATTCTCAGAGCAAGGCTTGCAATGATATATGGGAGGTACAGAAATCAGCAGTTGATTATGCCTGCATCTCCCCCTCTAGTCTAATAAAAAGCCTCTTTCTCTTACAATAATAAACTATATGCAACAATAATAATTATGAAAATTATTAGTTAAGATTTACACTCGTATATTTGGCACCCTCAGATAAAGTATTCTATTACCTTCAATTTTTATCATGCTAAACAATTTAAGTTTAACTGTGAGATTATATCTACTCTTCCACCCCATCAGAGACTTAATAAGGAATAAATATTACCTAAATATGTAGGAAGTGAAGGCAAACCGTTTCTAAAACTATAGAAATGACAAGAGATATTTGGCTGCCTGGAATAGTCCCTCTAATTTTCTTTTTTTTTTTTTATTTATTAATTTATTCTTGTTACATCTCAATGTTTATCCCATCCCTTGTATCCTCCCATTCCTCCCCCCCACCCCCATTTTCCCATTATTCCCCTCCCCTATGACTGTTCCTGAGGGGGATTACGTCCCCCTGTATATTCTCATAGGGTATCAAGTCTCTTCTTGGCTACTTGCTGTCCTTCCTCTGAGTGCCACCAGGTCTCCCCCTCCAGGGGACATGGTCAAATGTGAGGCACCAGAGTCCCTCTAATTTTCTTTATGATGGAGCAGCGTCTTTAACCTTCTGGCTCAGAATATTTGATAGACTTTTCTGTGAAGCAGGAATTATAAAAGACTTGCCTACCTTGTCTTTTTTATCTATTTCCTTTAAAATAATGGCATGATAAGTCCTAAGGATTTTGTAGCCAAAGATTTATTGCCCATGCGTAGCTGAATTTCTGACTGGAGACATTTTCATGTCTCAGTCACACAGATGTTCCCATACGGAGAGATTAGCAAATTATGTTGCCTGTCCTATTTAGTCTTCTTGATTTCTTTCCTTCTATCTGGAGCCAAGATCTTCAGGAAGTCTCCCCCTGTCAAATCTGATTTCCATTGGTTTGGATGAAATACATAGCTTTTTTCCCCCTGTTGAGACAAGAGCATTTTCTCCTCCTCAACACAATACATGCCCTGTCTTCCATTTTGGGATTAGGACCTATATATGCTGATCTAATTCCGCAGTGCTTTCTAAACTCCAGTGTGTCTCAGCAGGCCCCATGACTGGGCCTCCTCCTAGCCAATGGGTTGCAACCAGATATTGGGGGGGGGGCAGTGGCGGATGCAGAAATAAGCATTTTAACTACACAATAACCTTATACCTACAACTAGAAGTTGACAGAACTCTCTATTTTTGTCTCAAGTCACTACAGGCCCTCCAGTCCTCCAAAAAGGCAGTTCAGTGCGCTATCAAAGAAAGCTAGCTGACTTCTGAGTCCACCACCTGTTTCTCCTTCTTTGAGTCTGCTGATACCCTCTGGGTCAAACAAGAAGCCAAAGGGCACTGAAAACAACTTGGAAAGGACCCTCCAGGTGATGATCTCCATTCCTATGGCTGTGAAGATAGCTGGGGTTTCACCATCGATCCACCACACCCAGGTCAAGAAAGTAGAAGCCATGGATGATGATGCCAAGTGGACTGTCTCTGAACTATGGACCCATTAAAATTAAGGTTTCATCTGGCCCCAGGCCCTTCCACTCCCTGCTTCTTTATCTCCTTCTGAGTCTTCTGTTTTGCTCTATGGGTATTAATATAGGGTTATGGTCCCACCCCCACAGAGGGAAGGTATTAGCTAGTGTGACTATAGGCCAGCAGCCCATATTCATTTTGACCTTTGTTTACTGATGCCCACATTAAATGTTAGTTTGTACTGAAAAAAAAGCTAAGATATAGGAGTTTATCTTTTGAGATATAAATACAATTCTATGCATGCCCTCCAGCTGGGCCTCCTACCTAGTTGCTAGGAACAAGGGAGTATCTGCTAAAAATAAAAAATTAAAAAAATTTTTAAAATGGAGTTGTGAGACTGAGGCTTCCTGAAATTTTCCTTTAAAAAGATTCTGGCCTTTGGAAAAGCTGGGGATTCAGACTCTGTCCCCAGGGTCCCCACAGGAGTTTATTATTCCCAGCCAAAAACCATCCAGGATTGCTTAGACATCCAGGGCCCAAACTCTATAGGATAGGAACTAACCAGACTGTCAGCCCATTAACTAACAAGACTCACTGTGACTGGGGTGGCCCAGATTGGCATTAGAGAACTCACAGGTGACTAAAACTTGTCTAATATCCCAAACCTTTCATCTATGCATCTCCCCTTATTCTGATGCCTGCTCTTCTGCCTTGTGGGTCAACTCATCTAGACAACAGCAATATTGCTGACACCAACTGGTGGGAGTGTACTAATGATTTGACTGGAAGGGCCTTTCCTGCTACTTTCAAAACTAAACAGACAGACTGAACAGGACTAAGAGAAACTAAAAGTTTTTGTTTCTGAAATAAAATAATAGTTAGATTCCCTTGCAGAAATGCCCTACTAAATTAGAGAAGCCTCAACTTACTGTGCAACCTGGGCTACACAGAGAAACCATGTCTGAAAAAAAAAGAAAGAAAGAAAGAAGGAAAGGAAAGGAAAGAAACTCGAAAAGAGAAGAGACAAAGACAAAAATAAAATAACTGACACCAGTGTCTGTCTTCTTAATCTCCCTGGGTAGCAACTCTATTATCAGCACTGCCGAGGCCTTTAATTCACATTCTAATTGGATTAATGTTGAGCCTTGCATCCTCAACTGAAACAGGAAGAGTTCATGACCCCAAACCTTAGTGGCCTCTAGATCTTAGCACAACTGACTCCATGATGGAGTCAGGCCATAAAACTCAGCACATAGACAGCACCACCTGCCAAAATGAAAACAAAGACCTAGTCCATCAAAGTCCATAGTTCTGGGAAAGTCTTTAAATGAGCTAACCTTGCTTCTTTGGCTTCTGTAGCTCTGCATCTGGCTAACTGTTCTCGTTAACTGAATTGTGTTAAAAGCTCACCTTAAGAAAGGCTCAGTGATACACTGGGGTCCCAAATACTCAGTGTAGTGAATAGCCAACTAATAAAGGCTTTCTACTGACTTAAACCCATGTCCAGGCAATCTCCTCTGGTAGATACTCCACAATACCACAATGCCTTCCTAGCACTGGCCCCCCGAGATGTATTTGTAGATGCAACTATCATTCCTTCCCCCACAGACTGAGCACTTTGTGTTCTCACCATGGATAGAGGCTGAAAAACAAGATCACCTGTACTGAGGGCCTCGTGGTGTCTACACCCTAAGTCTTCTTACCCTGCATGGTGATGGTATCACACTGCCTGCCCACCTTCCTGAACCAAAAACTATGCATGCGCTGCTCCCACTCCTAAATACCCTTCCATCCCCTTTTTGGTCTGTCCTCATTCTAGTCTTCCTCAGGCTCAGCCTGTGTGTCACTTTGGGTGATGAGTGGTTGTGATGCACACATGGCTGTTTGTAAGAGTGACCTTATCCACTGTGTATGGGCCATATTGGTGAGTAATACTGAGCTCCTACCAGGGACTAGCATTTTTGTAAAGCTGAAGATGCATCCCCATTTCTGTTGGAAGAAGTTGTCATCTAGTACTCATAGTTGGAATGAAAAGAAATAAATGATTAATTAGGACAAATCAGAGATGATGTCTGTTCACATAAATCATGCAGAAGAGCTGGTGACTCTGGGGACACTCTCTTAGTCTGAAGGCATCGGGGTAATGTTTCAATACCCTCAAAGTGAGGAGGAAGGAGATTTGGTGTATTTCCTACAGAGGAGTGTCCGAGAGAGAGAGAGAGAGAGAGAGAGAGAGAGAGAGAGAGAGAGAGAGAGAGAGAGAGAGAGAGTACATTAGGTCCAAGGCAGAAACAGACTGCTTAGCCCAGAAGAGAAACAGTGTTTGATGTCATGTCACCCATGGAAAGAGATGGTGATTAAGAGCAAAGAATGGCAAAATGCCAAACAAGAGGCCCTGAGGGTAAAGCAAGAATGCAGAGTCTTTGAGAAAAGAAAAGCTGTGTGGATTTTCACTTTAACAGGATACCGTGGCTGCCCTGTTCAGAACAGGACAAGGCAAATCCTAGAGCTGTGACAAGAACGGTGTTTGTAAGCTTTCCATCACTGTGACAAAATACCTGAGACAAACAATTCAGAGAAAGGAAAGGTTTAGTCTGAATCATGGATTGAGTTCACACCACTATTTGGCTCTGGTACTATTGGCCTATAATGATGTGTACAACGTGGGACAAGTGCATGCTGAAGGAGGCCTGTTTGCCTCATGGCAGCTTGGGAAGCAAGAGAGAAAGAGGCCAGGGAATGTGCCAATGTCCCATAGCTACTTCAGATGTATAGCTCCAGTTTCCTGTCTTCTACCAGGCTCTACCTCCTTCATGGTCCGTCATGTAGCACCATCAGCTGAGGACCAAGGCTTTAACCATGAGGCTGGGTGGAGGACATGCCATACTCAGACTGTACTTAAGGGGAAAGGGCCACTACATTCTAGAGGACGTGATGGTCCCTTGAACTAGGCAGGTCCTACAAGGATGTGTGTGTGATGCGTGTGGAAGATCAGACTAAGGGCTTCTAGAGGGTGTGTGTGTGGTGGTGGAGATTCACTTGCTTTGCTGAGCAGGTTTGCCTTTGATCCAATCCTAGTTTTGTATTTTGGTTTCTGCTTCCTGTTCTTGGGGTGGGGGTGGGTCATATTATATTCAGGTACATATAGTTTCACAGACTCAAGGTTCAAGGCCTGCCTTCTGTTCTCCAATAGTTTTTTTTTTTTGCTTTTTATTTATTCTTTATGAATTTCACATCATGTATCTCATGCCAACTCATCTCCCCATCCCTCCATATCTGCTCTCTACACTCACAACCTCCCCACCAAAGAAAACAGTAACAAAAACAAAATCTCACAGTAGAAGCTGTGGTGTGTCACGCAATACACCCTTGTGTCCACACTTGCAAATGTACTTGCAAACATTCATTGCAGTGAGTCCCTAGTCTAGTTCTAGGCTTCTGCTATGCCATCAGCACTGGATCCTCACTGGGACTTCTCCCAGATATCCTGTTGTTGCCCTGTGTCACTGAGATTCTGCAGCTTTGGTTCTGCAGGACCAGCTTCCTGTGCTCCGGCAGTTTATAGATGGAGTAGATATTGGGGTGGCCCAACTCAAAGCCCCGGATCTGAGCCTGGATCGTAGATGACTTGGCCAGCCGATAATTGCCCTGCAGTCACACTACCAGGGCCAGCTTTCCCTCTCCGCCCAGGCAAGGGGCAAGGCCAGCTCTCCTGCCTGTGGTTGTGGTATTTGTAGGAGATTAATAATAATAATAATAATAATAATAATAATAATAATAATAATAATAATAATAATAATAATAATACAGTCTTATTCAAAATGAAAATGGCCTCAGCCACCTTAAATCTAGATACAGATGAACAAAAAGACTGGGCCCCTACTAGACAAAAAGACTGGGCCCCAAACTAAAGAGTAGAGCAGAGAGTTGCTAAGAGCCAAGGTTGCCCGTCACCTGCAGACATGACAAGGTTACATACCCAATAAGCTTTCAAATCACCAGATGGTCATGAACTGCCTAGCTTCATCATGTTGAGTCTCCTGTGCTTGCTATTATGAAGAATCCAGGTTTCTCACAGTATTGACTGTGGCTCGAGACCTACCTTCGACACCTTATCCACTCTGAGCTGTCCCTGTGTATGGCCCAAGACCACTCACAAAGGATGTTCTGATGGGGCCACAGGGACAGGTGTGAGACTTGGTTGGAGAAAAGTCAGCAAAACTGGAAAAAGGGCTTTGGGCTGTGGTAGCACAGGCAGCTCTTTAGCAGTGTGGTCAGATAAATGATAACAAGGCGTGATGGCACACAACTGTAACCCCAGGATTCAGGGAGGCAGAGGCAGGAGGATCCCTGTGAGTTTGAGACCAGCCTGGTCTACAAAGTGAGTCCAGGACAGCCAAAGCTGCACAGAGAAACCCTGTTTCAAGAAAAAAAAAACAAAAAACAAAAAACAACAACCAAATGTCATCATTTTTGGGAAAATGAGTGGAACTGGAGACCTATATGCTAAGCAGAGTTCAACTAGAAATACAGAATTGCCATGGTTTCTCTTACATGGAATGTAGGTTTCTTGATGTATACAGACACACACAACATGAAAGCAGGTAGGAGACAGAAAAAGAAGAGGCAGCGAAGATGGGAGAATATAATGGGCATGTTTACCAAAAAATGTGTGGTGTGTTAGACCGAAGGATCGCTATACCTTCCCTTTGCAGACTGAACACACACTAATAAAGCAGAAAAGGCTAGCGGCCACAGTGAAGTTCCTCTGGCTTCTTTCTGCTCTGTGGTCTGCCATGGCTGTTTGGTGGATGCCTCCCCCATAAGCCTCTGATGGCCCTGACAGAGTTACATCCTGCAGGTGTCTAAAATACAGACGTTTCCTCTTTCAGACGTCTCAGCAGACCAGAATCTGAGATTGGACTGTCTGTGGTAAAATGGGTGCCACATGGGTAGTTGTCCCTCCAGAGAGCCAGGGACTGTTTACCTCTGACTTCTCCAGGTGGTGAAGGCTACTGATGTGCTTGCCTCCTGCCCTCTGAGTCTTGTCTCTGTCTCTGTAGTCATATGAACTTCCCTTTGCATCTGCCACCCATCTCCTTCTGCTTCTCTCATTGAGGGACAATTTGTGAGGATCAGACATTCCCAGGGTTCTGTGACATAAGTCACGAAGTCACTTAGCCCCAGGCCCATGGTGCCATGACAGAAGGAAGTCATGTAGCCACTGCCCCCTGCCCCGCACCAGCCAATCCCAGCTGGAATCTTGCAACCTCCCTCCACACCAGCCAACCCCAGTTAGTGTCTAATAGCCACAGATAAGGTTCCCCCAGAAGCCTTTAAAAGAGCCTTCGATCTCAAACTAGGGGTCATCACTGCTATTTTGTATGGGTGGTGTTGATCCCTGCGTGCAGGCTGTTTCTGCAGAATAAATGCTGTTTGCTTTTACATAGTATTTGAGTCTGGAGTCTTCCTTCAGCGATTTTAGGGCCCTTACAAGTTGAAATTGGAGAGAAATTGAAATTGAATTGTGAGGACCAATTGTGTAATGCAGAACTGTCCCCACTTTGCAAGATCTTCTACCAAGTCATTTTCAGCTTGCCTGGCATGCACAGAACCCTGGGGTTTTATCCCCAACACGGCAGAAACTGAGTGTGGTGTTTCCTGCCTGTCGTCGTCCTAGCATTTGGGAGGTGGAGGTAGGATGATTAGGACTTGAAGCTCATCCTTAGCTACAAAACTAGTCCAAGGTCAGCTCACTGCATATGCAATCCCATCCTAAAGAAATCTGTAAACAAGCAGAAATAGCTTGTTTTGTTTCCTTTTTAAAGCAGCCGCTTCACAATACAGGAACAATTGCATTTAAAAGTAGTCAGGGATAGGGACAGACATCTCTCCAGAGCCAGGCATATACATAGTCAATTCAGGCATACCAAATGGCTCAACATAACCAAAAGTGTAAGGCAAAGCCTCAAACTGGAGCTTGGGAATGCAGCTCAGTTGGAAAAGTGCTTGTCCAGCACTCACAGCATTTGGTCTCCAGCGTCACATAAAAGCCAGCACTATGGTGGCTGTGGTTGTTTTAATGAGAATAGCCTCCCCCCCATAGGCTCATAGATTTGAATGTTTGGCCACCAAGGAGTGGCACAATTTGAAAGGATAGGAGGTATGGCCTTATTGGAGAAAGCGTGTCACTGGAGGTGGGCTCTGAGATTTTTCGGAGCCACAGAGATTGGTTCCAGTGGCTCTCCTTGCTGCGTGGGGATCTGGATGTAGAAGTCTCAGCTATTTCTCCAGCATCATGTCTGCCTTCATGCCAGCATGCTTCCCGCCATGATGACAATGGACTAGAGCTCTGATGCTATAAGCATGCCTAAATTAAATATTGTCTCTTCACAGCAATAGGAGCCTTAATTACAGCGTGCTGGTAATCCCAGCAGGTGGAAGGTGGTATCAGGAGGATCAGAAGCCTAAAGCCATCCAAGGCTATGCAGTGAGCTCAGGGCAGACTGAGAACCATAAACATAAAGACATAAATAAAACCAACACCTTTATGATGTTCCCGGGAAAGCAGATAAAACGGACTCGTTGTGTTAGGTGATGTTAGCCAGACTGAGAAGTATAGGTATAAAATGTTTTCTGCTCTGTGCAGAATAGAAACGGTGCTGCTGTGGAATGGTTGACTCCTAAGAAAAGACCATAGACTCAATCCAATTCTAGTTAAAGGATTTAGTAGTTACTGCCAGCAGGATGGCTGGACAACAGTCTCTGAGCCGAATTTGAGACTGCTATGAGGAGGGTGGGGGAAGGATTTTTAAAGGCAAAACCACAATAAAGCCTTCAACATTTACACAGGCAATCAAAAACTGGTCTGGGGGTGGGGGTGGGGGGCTGGAGAGATGGGTCAGAAGTTAAGAACACTGCCTATTCTTCCAAAGGTCCTGAGTTCAATTCCCAGCAACCACATCGTGGCTCACAACCATCTATACTAAGATCTGGTGCCCTCTCATGGCATGCAGGCTCATATACAGGCAGAATACTGTAGAGGTAATAAATAAGTAAATCTTTTAAAAAAAGCAGTTAGTGACATCATAACAAGTAGATGATCTTAGCTGTGCATTTCAGGGTGGGCTTCACAGTATCAGGGTTGTCGAGAACTTATCTTCCAGGGTCTTAAGTCAGAGACAAAGGTTAGTGGATACCAGGATGGAAGTCTGTCATAAAATGGTGTTTCTTTAGCCATCACAACACAAGAAAGTAGAAGAGAGACAGTGAGGGCTAATGGGGAAAAGGATTGGTGGAGTGGGACTGGGTGTAAGAGAGAGTAGTAGAGGGTAAATGTGGTCAAATCACATTCTGCACATGTGTAAAAATGTCATTGTGACTCTTCAAAATGAGCATGTGTCAATAACAACTTAAGACCATAACCAAATAACACTTCACACTCATCTCAAGAATAACTATTTTTAAAAAATGGGAAGTGGTAGGTGCTGAAGGGGACAGAGGAACTGGAAGTGCAGGGGCCCTGCTGCTGAGAACACGGCATGATGCAGCTGCTGCAGAGAGCTCCACCATGGAACCTCAAACAGAGAGACACGGAGCATCTGACCCAGCGGTTCCACCTCTGACTGTGCAGCCCTGGCAAGCAGAGACCTTGACTACATTGTTAAAAGAAGCCAACAGTCAAATGGGACAGGTATAGTATGAGTTCACTCACAGGAGGTGACTGGCAGAGTCACAGATGAGGAAACTAGAAAGTCACTTTGCTTTTCTTTTAAACATACTTTTAAATTAAATATATATATATACACACACAGGTCTAACCCAGATGGAGTCCCAGCACTGAGAGAGGAAGTAGATACAAGGCCCATCCCTAACCCAGCAGCTATTTCTAATTGATAACAACTCACAAAGGAAAAAACTAGTTTTCTCCAACTGAGTCTCCTTGAGGATACAAACCACACCTAGAGCCAGGCCCTATGCCTAGCAGTAAATGGCCAACACAAAACAAACTCTGGTATTTCTGGATGTTTCTTTGATCCTTTCATGCTTTGTCTGGGCTTTTTTTTTTTTTTCTTACAGGTCTTTTACTTATGTATTATGGTTTCTGGTCTCGTTTTGAATGGGTTTTCTGTGTATGCCAGTGTTTGTGTCTCTGCATCTGTGTTTCTTGTGCTTCTTAGCTCGTGTGTGTGTGTGTGTGTGTGTGTGTGTGTGTGTGTGTGTGTGTGTGTTTAGCCCTATTCTGGTTTATTTGTTTTTATTTTATCTTATTTTTTTTTAGATTCCTCTTTGTTTTCTAATGAGAGAGAAGAAGAGAGAGTATGTATGGGTGAGTGGGGCACTAGGGAGAATATGAAAGGAGTTAGGGGAAGGGAAACTGTAATCTGAATACATTATATGAAAATATATTTAATTAAAAATAAAAATATTTTGTGTGTATGAATGTTTTGCCTGTGTATATGAATATGCACCATGTGTGCACACTGCCTTCAGAGAATGGAAGAGGAAGTTGAATCCCTGGAATTGACATTACAGAGGGTCGTGAGCCACCATGTAGGTTCTAGGACCAAAACACAGACCCTCTGTGAAAACAATGAGTGTTCTTAAGCACTGAGCCATCTCTCAAGACCCTCAGCTTTTTAAAAAAATGATTTATTTTATTTTAAATTGCATGTGGGTGACAGAGAGTATGTGTGTGTGAATGTGCACGTGTGAGCACAGTGCCCGTGTGCTTACTGCTCTAGAAGTGGTGGGACCTGAGAGAATGGAGCCAATAAGCAAGAAAAGTTTATACTCTGCATCAGACAATGAATGCTCTGAGGGGTAAGTAGAGTCACATGGGTAGAGTGTGCAATCACAAGGGCAAGCCACATGTTACAGTAAGCTGAACATGGCAAACAAGCTACACTAGGCAAAACCAGGTTTTTCCACAGAGGCCTATAAACAAATAACAATATCACGCTGTGGTGACTAATCTGAAGTAAACTCACTCCTATTTGCTATACTTGGGAGAGTCAGAAAAGCATAACGGAAAAACAATTCTGTGTTCTGAAGAAACGGAGATCACGAGACTCGTGTCTTGTTTTCTTGGAGTTTTCTCACAAGCACTCAGAAATCTCCTCCCATGATTCCATTCTTCAAACAAGTTCCAACACCCACTGTGTCCAGAATACGACACTGAATCTCCAGCAGTTGGAGCTACAGGCAGTTGTGACACATCCAGCTTGGGTACAGGAGCCGGACTCAGGTCCTCTGAAAGAGCAAGGAGTGCTGTAAATCTTTTGAGCTGTCTTCCATCCCCAAGTCCTTGATGTTTTGAGACAAGCTCTCATTGCATTACTCAGGCTGGCCTTGGCCTCACAATCCTCCTGCCTCAGCCTCCCAAGGGCTGGAATCTTAGGAGAGATGAAAGTCATTGTGTAGAAAAATATAGTAAATTTATAATGCAAATATTACCATAACAAAGCAAGTGCCCCAAATATGTTGGCTTTGGCTTCTCCAAAAAAAATTAATAACACATGCAAATACATGTAACATGGTTTGCTGTTAGGAAATTACATAGAAAAACCAGAGTGAGATGCTCACACATGCCAATTAGAGTGACTGAAAGTGATGAATGAGTAGATGAATAGTTTAGTACCATCATGATTCCAAATGCTAGAGTGGGTGTGGCACATATGGAGTTCATAAGGTCACTTAGCGGGCATGCGAATGTGCAGCCACCTAGAGAACTGTTGGCTAATTGCACACAAAGTTAGACCTGATGGAGTATATTCGTAAGCAACTTAATTCTAAGCATTGACCCAGTCATGGGCTCCTGACTCTGGCTTGTCATCGCTATAGCGATTTTTACTTCACAGATACCTAAACCTCAAAACAAGTCAATTGTCTAAGGGCGTAGTGGGAACAAGGTTGTGCCTGTCCGTGACACAAAGGACCATTCTAGTGACACTCACAGAATCACAGGGATGACTCCGTTGTATGCTGGAGAAAAGTCAGACCTTAAAGCCTGTGCTGAATGACATGAGAGTCCATCTGACCCTCAAGCTGATTTTCACAGTTTTTTATTAGTTCTTTGAGAGTTCCACACAACACACTTGGATCATACGTCCCCACCCCCATCCTACTCTTCTCAGGTACCTCTCCCTTCCTACCCACTCAACTTTGTATGCTTGTTATTTTTTAATCCTTCATGACAAATTTGTACTGCCCAAATACTCTTGGCTGTGTGGTTTTCCACTGGATCTTGACTCTCCCTCTCCAAGCGGCTAAGCCAAAGTTACTTTTTTGCCGCTTGAAGGAGTCATCTTAGAACACAATCCTTGGGATGACCCAGGAACTCCTTAGATACCCCTTGCACACAAGGGGATATGATTAAGGATTCTGGCAGCATACTGCTTATGTCAAGTTCTTGGACCTGTTGAACTCTGTTTTTAGTATGTCACCAGGAGATTGTGAAGTTGGTTGCACATTAACAGACACTTTTTAAACACCCAAGCACAGCTTGTTTTGTTTTGTTTTGTTTGTTACAGCTTGTTTTATTACCTTGCACAAACTGTCTTTTTTAAAAACTCAATACATACACAGCACAGATTTAGCTCAGGGCTCAACATGCCCCCGAGGTTGAGTCCTTGCTTCTGCTTATCTTATTTCTGTGTCCATCGCCTTTGCAGCCCCGATCTTTAATAGCTGCACAATCCACTCACACAGATGAAAATATTGTGTGGTCCTTATTCTGGAGTTATCATTGACATTTTGCGGGTCCATGGACAAGACATGAGGAATAGAATGCCAAATGCACACTTTAAAAATATACCCAGTATGCCAGCACAGCAGGTACCAGCTCTCCATTGCTGGCAACTGAAAACAGTGTATGTGAGGGTCCTGCATGGAGAAGCTAAGTGTAGGGCTCAGGACACCAATGTCCCACGCATGCTCACCCCCACTCCCAGTACTCAGAGCTCACTGTGCATTTGCTGAAGTTACTCTGTGATCATAGTTATCATGGCAAACGCAGTGGTTCTGGTGCCCTGGTGGTGCCCACAGGATCATGATGCAGGAGGCTACAATCAAAGCACCTTCATTACGTACAACTGAGGAAGTCAAGTGTAATGTCAGAGTATAAACCGGGGCACTGGCCTAAATTGGTGAAGAAGTTAGTACTGATGTTTACACAGATTTAAGATAAATCAACATCTGATTTCTGAATTCTGAAAAATATCTTTTTCATTGAATGAAGTTTATTTTCCTCTTAAAATTACTGAAATTTGAAAACTGGGTAGGATTATTGGGAAATGGAAACTGAGACCAGAATCTAAAACAAACCATCTATTCACATTAGACATTGCAACTGGGAAAGTCAAATTACCTATTAGTTTATCAGTTGTAATAGCACACATCAGTGTGAAGACTTTCATATGAAGGAAACTTTCTACAGCAAATGAGCAATGACAACAAAGATAAAACGGACAAACATTTAGTGGGAAGATTGACACCTTAAAAACTATCTATGGTGCTGGATGTGGTGGCACACGCCTTTAATTCCAGCACTTGGGAGGCAGAGACAGGTGGATTACTGTGAGTTCAAGGCCAGCCTGGTCTACAAAGGGAGTCCGGATAGCCAAGGCTACACAGAGAAACCCTGTCTCGAAAAACCAAAAAAAAAAAAAAAAAAAAAAAAAATGTTCTTCAGACAGTTTAGTCATTAAAAATTACATCCAAACCAAGATAGAAACAAACAGATGTTCAAGTATACATGTGAGACACGCAGATTTCTGATGAGATTTTCTCTTTAACAGAGGGTGGAGGACTTTCAACTTGTGTTGTTACATTTTCCCACTATAAACTAAATTAGAGCAAATGAAAGGATGATTTGTTTCCTTGAAGAATTGCCTAAATGTGCACTGCCCTGTTTACTCCATTTTTAGGATATTTGTAGGCAAAATCCAGCTAGACTACCCATAGATACTTTAAGTAAAGATACCTCTAAGTGATGATATTTTCTTTGCATAATCATATAGTTCATCTAACCCAAAGTAGCAATGATTTGTTGATCTACCATGTTAACTAATTTATCATATCAAGATCCAACTAACGTCCATAGAGTCTACTCAATTAATATGCATATTTAATCTTTTTTAATTTACAAATACTTTCCTTGCCTGTTTTCATGTTGTTCATTTCCTGAATAAATGTATTTTTATTTAATTATTGTTGCGACAGGGTCTGATGTGTACCAAGTTGGCCATAAACTCACATTCAGCTCCCCTTCTGCCACCTCCCATGTGCTAAGATTATAGATGTAAGTTACTATATTCAGTTTATGTGGTGCTGGGGATTGAATCCAGGGCCTTGAGCAGGCTAGCCAAACACCGTGTCAGCTCAGCTTTAACATTATAACAGTCTAGATTTGGCTTAGGTCATTCCTCATAGTGTTATTTAACATAAGGCTCCATCTTTGTACTTTTGGTGAACTAATATTTACTTCTTTGTTGTTGTTGTTTGTTTGTTTTTTATTTTTTTAAAGACAGGGTCTCTCCACAGAGTCCTGACGGTAGGCCAGGTTGGCCTGAACTCACAGAGATCTGCCTGTGCCTCCTGAATACTGGGGCTCAAGGCATGTATCACAATACCTGGACCTTTCATTACAATTTGAAAACTCCTATTATTTTTTCACAATGAGACCCACCCTAGTTCATCTGTTTGGGACTTACCTGCCAACCACATCCAAACATCACAGGGTGAAGGCAAGAGAAATAGCTCAACAGTTAAGAGTGCTTGCTGTTCTTCTAAAGATCTGTAGTAGGTGTAAACAGGTTTTTTGTTTTGATCTCAAAGCGCGGAATGTGAAACAGATGTTGTGAGAGGGCACGTGGTGTTTTTCCGATAGAAGGGGAACTGGCTCATGCTGGGGCATGGTTTCTGCCAACTGATAAACATCCTGGTACAGACTCTCTGAGAGGAGACACGTATGAGCCCAAAACCAGAGGCTTGCTTTCCGGTTTGTGCATCGCTTCCCATTTCTTGGCTGTTCGGTGCTTCTCTTTGAGATGTTCCTAGAGAGAAGCGTTCCGAAGGTTCTGGGTTCCAGCTGCTGCAGTTGCAGTCACGTTTGCCGAATGATTGGCTTGCTGTTTAACTGGTCTGCTGGAATCCTGACAACAAAAAAAATGGAATCTGCCTAAGGAACTGAGCCTTAAAAAGTCTACTTCTACTGTCCCCATTAGCCTCTTTTATCTCCTATCTAGGGTAGGTGGGTTAGAAAAGAAGAAAGTTATTAAAGAATCCCAAATAAAGTAGGTTTTTAAAAGACGAAAGCCTACAAAGAACCTGAACTTGCTTCCCAGAGCCTACATTGGGGGGGGGGGGTCCACATCTGCCTGTAACTCCAGCTCCAGTAGGGTCTGATATCGTCCTCTGACCAGTAACAGTGCCCCCAACACATGTGACATTCAATGACACAGATACAGCTTACACAGAAATGAAGAATAATAAATCTTTAGGGGCTAGAAAAATTGCCCAGAGGTTAAGATACTTGCTGCTCTTGTAGCGGTCCCAGGATTGGTTCCCAGCACCCACATAGTGGTACACAACCATCCATAAGTCCATTTCCAGGGAGGCAGGGATCTGATGCTGTCTTCTGATCTCTGAGGACACCAGGCACACACATGGTGCACAGGCATGTATGTAGGCAAAATACTCATAAACACGGAATTAAGAAAAAAAGCCAGGTGTGATAACACATCTAATCTAGAAATCCAAAAACCTGAAACTTCTCTGTAAGTTCTAAGGGTTTGTTGTTGGTTTTGGGAGGTTGTTTTTTTGGTTTTTGTCTTTGTTTTTTTGTGGGTTTTTTTTTTTGTTTTGTTTTGTTTTGTTTTTTGTTTTTGGTTTTTTTGTTTTTGTTTTTTGGCTTTTCGAGACAGGGCTTCTCTGTGTGAAGCCTTACCTATCCTGGACTCATTTTGTAGAGCAGGCTGGACTCAAACTCACAAAGATTCACCTGCCTCTGCCTCCCTGTGCTGTGATTAAAGGCAAGCACCAAGTTCTAGGTTTTAAAGCATTTAAGTTTTGGTTTTGGTTGTCTTTTTTAAGATTTATGTATTTATTATTATGTGTACAGTATTTTTCCTGCATGTACACCAGCATGCCAGAAGAGGGCACCAGATCTCATTATAGATGGTTGTGAGCCACCATGTAGCTTCTGGGAATTGAACTCAGGACTTTTGGAAGAAGAGCCAGTGCTCTTAACCACTGACCCACCTCTGCAGCCCGTATTTAAGATTTTTAAACTCCTCAATTAAAGATATTCAACCTGAGTAAGACAGATTGTTATCTGATTATTCATGTAACCATTGGAGAGAAATCATACTGGTGACAATGACTTTGCTGTGAGATAGTAATACTTCTAGTTGTCAATTTGAGTGATGACCAGAGGGTATGAAAGAATATGCGTGCGTGTGTGCAGGCATGTGGGGGGGGGGGCATATGTGTATATGAAGTTGTGTGCATGTGTAGTCATTCATATTTGCTTTGGTCTTATTTGCGTGTGGTCCATGTCAGGGAGGCTGTTCACCTGTGCATGTGGACAACAGAGGGAAACTTGAGAGATCTTCCTCTATCACTTTCCACATTATGTTTTTGAGACAGAGCCTCATTGAACCTAGAGCCCCGGCCCCTATTTTAGGTAGATTGGGAGGCCATGAAACTCTGGCTATCTGCCTGTTTCTACACTGCGCACCCAGAACCAAGTGTTGGGGTGACAGGTGCATGCCACCATATCTGGCTTTTATACTTAATGTGAGCACTGGGAATCTGAACTCAGGACTTTTTTTTTTTTTTTTTTTTTTTTTTTTTTTTTTTTTTTTTTTTTTTGCAGCAGGCACTTTATTCCTTCATTCATCTCTCCAGACTACAATCATATATTTTCTAATGAAGATGAGAAATAGAGAATTAAGTGGCAAGTAAATAATATCACTATGGCCCTTTCAAGTAATAAAGAATATTTGGCAGAAATAATAGACTTTATGTGAATTATAGACTTAAAGTCAGGAAAAATTTTTTCAAGATAAAGTTTCTCTTTGTAACCTTGGCTGTCCTGGAACTCACTCTGTAGACCAGGCTGGCCTCGAACTCACAGAGATCCACCTGCCTCTGCCTCCCAAGTGCTGGGATTAAAGGTGTGCACCACTACCACTCTGCAGGGAAATTTTTTTATTAAAAAAATTATTTTTAAAAATCTTCACTTATGTATTCTGATCATGGTTTCCCCTCCCTCATCTCCTCCCAAATCCTCCCCACCCATTCAACTTGACACCTTCTTTCTCTCTGTCTTTAGGAAAAAAAAAAAATCAGGCAAATAAAGCAAACAAACCAGAATTTTAAAAAAAAGAAAAGGAATGAGAAACATATACACACAAAACAATAAAAACATAAAATCACAAAATCAGAAAACATAATATACAAGTAAAAGACCAGTAAAAATTAAAAATGCCCAGACAAACCAATATGAGACTAAAAAAAACCCTCCAAAATACCAGAGTTCGACTTGAGTTGGCTGTCTACTGCTGAGCATGGGGCCTGCCCTTAAATGTGGTTTATAAACCCAGTAAGACTCCATTGGAGAAACTGATTTTTTTTCCCTTTGTGAATGGTTTTTAATTGGAGATAACTTCTTGGTTAGGGTTGTGTCTACTTTCCCCTCAGCAGTAGAACCCCATCTGATTTGGACCTGTGCAGGCCTTGTGCATGCTGCCACCATCTCTGTGAGTTGCATATGTGTGCCAGGCATGCTTTGTTTAGAAGGCCTTGTTTCCTTGGTGTTATCCATCCCTCTGGCTCTTACAGTCTCACTCCCTTTTCTGTACGGATGCCTGGGAAGAGAGGTACAATGGCAGCATCCCACTCAGCACTCAGTGTTCCAAGATCTGAAAGTGAAGAAAAAATTTGAAGGATAAAAATCAGCCTTATAAATTACTGAAATGAAGGAAACCAATATGCATTCTATTGTAATATTTTGCATGTGTATAACATGCCCATGAAAGATATAATCAAGGCACCGAATATCCAAAAATTGATCTAGGAGTTCATAGAAATTGTAGATAAAATTTCAATACACAATTTCAGACATACAGATTCATAGACAGCTACAAATTAAGAAGCTAACTCTATCTTGGTAGAAAAGAAAAAAAAAGAAAGTTAAAAGAATCCTGAACAGCAATAAATCTGCAATAAATCTATTGAAGTGGCCCTAAGGCTACTGACCCATTCTCAGCAACCTATAGCCACAGCCTAGAGTTGGAAACTATTACCCCCTAAAGCAGCAGGAGCTAGCTGCTAGCCTTGTTAGCTGTCAGCAGGGGACATTCCTAGCCTGGAAGTCTCTACTCCAGGTCCCCTTGAGAACAAAACACCACAGGTGTCTGTTTCCGGTCCCGTATTTCCCATCACCTATCTACAGATTTTGGTCTTCTGAGAGCTCCGAAAACTCCAGGCCCCCCATCCCACTACTTGGCCCCACCTCACTGCTTGCCATCTCCCCCACCCTCTCCAACATCTAGTCTCAGGGAAACCTCTTGGGTATGGTCAAAGGGGACCCATTTTTCACTGTGCAGAAAATGTCACCCAATGATGATGACAAGAGGGAGGGAGGGAGGGAGGGAGGGAGGAAAGGTGATAGTCATTATAGGACATGTTGGTCTTAGGGTCCCCAGTTGTGGACCTGGGTGGCTAATCTTTAATGATCAAGGACCCCAACAGTGCTGGAGTCTGAAGCTCCTCCTCCTGAGCCAGCAGCTGTCATGGACTCACCCCTGCTTTCTAGTGGGGCTTCCTCCAGGCCTTGAATCTCTTAGTTCCTCAGGGAAGAGCCCAGAGGATAGATTCTCCTAGATTTTCCTTAGCAGCCCTGTACACAACTGGACATGCTGCTGCTGCTGTTCCTGCTGCTGCTGCTGCTGCCACTGCCCAGGGTTGGGTGGTGCGTAATAAAGAGAGTGGACAGTAGAGGCTAAGGAGAGTTACACCCCCGAGAGCCCAGGGCCAATAGTGGCTCTAGTTTAAATCTTTTTTTTTTTTTTTTTGGCTTTTTTTTTTTTTTTTTTTTTTTTTGGTTTTTTGAGACAGGGTTACACTGTGTAGCCTCGGCTGTCCTGGACTCACTTTGTAGACCAGGCTGGCCTCGAACTCACAGCGATCCGCCTGCCTCTGCCTCCCGAGTGCTGGGATTAAAGGCGTGCGCCACCACGCCCGGCTAGTTTAAACCTTATAATCTTATATTTATTTGTGTCTTCTCGGACACACGACAGTTTCAAACCAAAGTGATTCCAGTCAACTACTACAGAAAATCCAAAGCCTACTAAACCAAGGGATAAAATAAAGTGTCTTATAGTCCCTCCTAGGCAAGGATTTACCCTTTAATGCCCCAAAGGCTGGGGGTGAGGATATGATGAGAGACTAGGGGCTGGGGACAACAGCAACAGCACCCAAGTTAACATAGGAATAAAGCCAGGGAAGCCTCCCCAACAAATGGAAAGTACTCAAGCCAATTAGCAGAGAAGACTGTGTGTCATGAGTGCACATGCAGTGTGACTCTCCACAATGTCAGAATTTATTGAATAATAAATTCACACGGTTTTGGGGGTGTTCATTTTTTATATTATATATTATAATTTATTCATATTACATCCCTATTGTTATCCCCTCACTTGCATCTTCCCATTCCCACCCTCCCTCCCTCTTCCACCTTCTTCCCCTCCCCTAGACCTCTGATGGGAGGGGGGCCTTCCTCCCCCACTGTCTGAACACCAATTTGCTATAGAATCTACCTACATTGGTAGCTTGGCCTAGGTGAATACAAATTCTTTATTCCAACCTTAATTACCTTTATCGACTCATCTCATACAACACACAATAAATATACCCAAGTCTCTGTCTCTGTGTGTGTTTGTGGGGTGTGTGTGTGTGTGTGTGTGTGTGTGTGTGTGTGTGTGTGTGTAGGCTACAGAATGACTATGAGTTCAAGAGGTATCTGTATAAATAACAAAGCAGACCAGTGAGAGGTCAGGTTTGAGAGTGAAGCTAAAGAGTCTGGATGCCAAGATGAGAAGACCAAACCTGGTCTACAGCAGAAAATGGGTCAGACAAGATCAGGGCACGGCGGATTAGATCCAGGTCCGGACAGGTGAACAACTGGGCATTGAGGCAGTGTGGAAGGCTACATCAACAGTGGGAGACTTAGCCAAGTCCTTGATGCACACACCAGATGATAGGTTAGTGTGAGCCCATGCCTTCACAGAGGTAGGCATCTGTCACATTATTGGGGGCGGAGGGGTCCATGTGAGGAACATACACCATTTTCTCCACCTGGTACGTCTGGAAAAGTTCAAGGGCCTTGGGCTTGGTTTACCTGACTTAGCATGTCCCTGTGCCCTCACAGTTTCAATTCTCCCCCACTCAACTTACAGGGTGGCTCTGTTTCTACTCTCAGGAATAAGTTATCAGTCTTTGCTTGATGGGGGATGCCTGTCCAGTGGTGCTTTTTCTGGGTCTACTCAGCAGCAGAACAGAGGGAGTCAAAGCGTCTTGTAGAACAGTCTCCTGGGGGCAATGTACAAGTTGGGGGGGGAACTGTTTTATACACTATGGAGTAACTGACCCTGACCTCAACAGATTGAGAGTCCTTCCTCATAAGGGATTTATCTAATGGGCAGAGTATAAGCAAGAAAAACCTGCCATGCTCTACAAAGGTTCAAACTCCGCTGGTGCTCTTTACCTTTAGTTCACTAGCCGACTACTATTCTCAAGAGTCCTTTGGTGGCACATGGCTGTAATCCTAGTACTAGGGGGAAGCAGAGGCAAGTGGATCTCTATGAGTTCGAGGCCAGCCAGGTCTACAAAGCCAGTCCAGGACAGCCAACGCTGCACAGAGAAACCCTGTCTCAAAAAAACAAAACAACAACAACAAAAGAATGCTTTCCCTCTTTTATACTTTTAAAATTACATTTTAAATTTTATTTTGTATAGGGTGGAGGTGGGCACACATGGAAATCGTAAGACAACTTACAAGATTTGGTTCTCTCCCTCTATCATGCGAATTCAGAGGATGGGAGGGAAGTGGCCAGGCCTGAGAGAAAGCAGCTTTATTGAGTGAGCCATCTGTGTGGCCCTTTTCTTGAGAACTTGTTTGAGGGTTCTAGCAGGAAAGCACAGCTACTTGCAGGGTTCCAAGGACCAGCCCTCCTCACTGGGATAGGTCCACCTAACCCGAAATTTTGGTTGCACATGGAACAGTAAGGGAAAGACATCCCTGGCCATCAAGTGGGTGGCAGATGTCTCAGCCAGATCGCCCTCACATTCCCAGCTGACCTTTCCTAACAAACCAGCAGTTTTCAACTGTGGACTGTGACCCCATAGGGGTAGCCTATCAGATATCCTGCACATCAGGTATTTACACTACATTTTATAACCCTAGCAAAACTACAGATGTAGCAGCTAAATAATTTTATTGGGGGGGAAGGTTTCACCACAACATGAGGAATCGTATTGGAGGGGGCTAGCTTTAGGAAGGTTGAGAACCACTGTAATAAATGGACTCTGCTTTAACCATGTGTCTGTCCCTGGTCAAATCGGACTATGTATTTGGGTGGGCAGCACTGGGAGCCCAATTTAGGTCATCTGGAGGAGAAACTTAAGCCCAGAGCATTAACAAATAAGTCGTGGTGTTCAAAAATTATGAGAACCACGCACTGAACTAGAATACTGGTTGTCTCAAAATCCAACAGAACTTAAATCAACCTATCCAGAGTCCCTTGTTAACAAGGCTTAATAATAAATAACGGCTAACTCTCTGAAAACATTCAGATTTCCCTACGTGCGAGCGGACAAACTGAACCCAACAACCAGAACCAAACCAAGAGCGCACGAACCTCCCCTAATCAAAGCACCAAGACAGCCAGAATTCTCGCGGAAACGCTCTCCACTTCTCGAATACCCGCTTCGGCGCGAGTCAGAACTCTCGCGAGAACAGCCGTCACTTAGCGGGGACTCCTGATAGGTAGGTCGTGGATATGGCCCGGCCTAAGCCTTCCGGGAGCCGGATGGACCGACTGCTGGAACATGATGTGTGTGCGCTCGTCCGGCGGGTTACTGGCCTGCAGGACGAGGCGGATCCCAACTTCCAGCTGGCCTTGAGCTTCGTCTGGTCCAACTTCAGGTGTGGGATCGCGGCTGCGAGCTCTAGCCAGGCGGGCGGGTCCGGGTCGGGAGTGCGGCCTTCAGGGGAAACCGCCGGCTGCCTCTGTGCCTTGGTTTCCCCCAAAAGTGCCCTTTTCAAAAAGCATGCAATGAAAAAACTGAGTTGCAAGTCGTTGGACGCCGACTTCACCTTAGCAGCGGCGCACTGGTAGAGAGCTGTTGACTCTGCTGTCCCTAATGCAGTACTTTGCACATCAAAGTCATTAAGCGGGGAAAGTGAATTTTTAGAGCGAAATTGTGATTACGCCCTGTTAAAAATTTAGCCTCAACAACTCTTCTCTTCTTGGTCAGGCCACTTGCACATTTCCCTAATTCTGTGTCATCCTTTTGCATAAAGCAAACTGCAGTTATATTACTGAGCAACATATAATATGCCTTGTAAAAATCACCTTAAGCAGTGAACAGTTCGTCAAAGGCTGTGGTCCTGATTATAAGCACAGACATAAGTTGTCTACCTAATCTGAGAGAATTACAGACCTCTCAGGTTCATGGAAAGCATGCCAAGTGTCCAAAATAACAAGTGCCATTTCTAACTATAATCTAGAAAAAGAGCAATGATTCAAATAAGTCATGTAACTCAAAAAGTAAGTGTATCCCAAGTAATTTTTCTAGTAGAGTTTCTAGTGTCAGAAGAGGGGATAATCATTTTGGAGTTGTGAGAGAAACAAGATGTTGCACAGTATATCATCAGTAGTAAAAGCATATCTATGACTTTGTCACCAGTAGAAAACATGTGGCTTTCACGTTGAATTACAGTTGCTTCAGGTTGTTTCCACATGTTGTTTGTTATTACACTGACGGCAGCTTTGGGTGTGTGTATGTGGGATTTGCCTCTGTGTACACATGTGTATCTTGTGTGTGCTGATGCCCAAGGAGACAGCTTATCCTCTGGAACTGGAGTTAGAAACAGTTGTGGGTGCTCTGACTGGAGTCTGAGCCCCCTGGAACAGTGGCAAGGGCTCTTAACCACTGAGCCATCTCGCCAGACCCTTACCAAAGTAGTTTTTTTTTTCCCCTTTCTTTCTTTAATTTGATGAATGTACTCGAATATGCTTGCTTTTCTTTGTATTTTATTTCGTACATTTAGCAAAATTATTCAAAGGATGGATTTTAAGACTTCACTGGGCTTCTCTCTTATATTAAAAAGACAAAATCTAGTCATGATGATATATGCCTGTAATTGCAGCACTTTGGGTGGCTCAGGCAGGAGGATTGCTGTGAGTTGAAGGCTATCGTTAGCCTCACAGTGAGTTCTGGGCCACATTGCAAGATTATCAAAAACCCTAGGAAAATATGTTATGCTGAACATAAGTATGGGACTTACAAAAACAAAAAACAAAAACAAAGTATCAGCCACAGGCAGGGATATGGAAAACTATGACTCAAGTATACTTAGCTAAATGACAGTATTGGCATTAAACACTGCATTTTATCTTCACTAGATTCCATCGCTTCTTGGATGTCAACAGTCACAAAATAGAAAAAACAATAGATGGGTATGTTGATTCTGTATATGTCCATATGTATTCATTAATGTGTTTTAGTGAAGTTCGGTTTTGTATCAGTTGATTTTTTTTTTTTTTTTTTTTTTTTTTTGCCATTTTAGAATTTATGAAAAATTCACCATTCATTCTGATCTGAGCAAAGCTGTTAGTTGGAAAAGATTAACTCAGGAGTTTCTAAATGCATCACTTCCCAGCACAGAGAAAATAAAGGTAAGCCTTCAATTGTGAGCTCTCTGTTTGGCACTCATTCTTTGTTGTAGTTACTGTTGCTTTTCTGAGACAGGGTCTCTCTGTGTAGCCCTAGCTGTCCTGGAACTCACTGTAGACCAAGCTGGCCTGGAACTCAGAGATCTACCTGTCTCTTCCTCCCAAATGCTTGTATTAGAGGAGCGCGCCACCACTGCCAGGCTTTTGTAGTCTCTCTTTGCAGAATAATTGTTATCAATGTGCTGTCTCCTCACAGACGGCCTATTTCAGGAGTATCCCCTGGCGGGAGCAGGACCTGCTTGAGAATGAGTTAACTGTTGCCTCAGATTTGTTATGAAATAAGCAACATGCTCCTTTTTGCTTGTCTCACTTGAAATTTACTGTGGCTGTGGAAATCAGCAGTTGACACAAATTACAGCACTGTCTGGTTACCTTAAATTTCTCAAATAGCAACTGTTTTCTAGATCCCAAATGCACTTTGATATTATGTTAGGGGCCTCAAGGCCGCCGTTAGGTACAATGATTTATGACCAAAAAAAAAAAAAAATTATGACAAAAATCCTCACTCTGTTGTTGTTACGGTGTATTACCATTAACTAGTATAGAGTACAGTCAGGAGAGAGAGGTAAAGGTGAAGAGAGCAGAGACTAAGCACATGTGTGATAGGACACACCGCTGAGTTTGTGTAAATACTCCACTCACAAGGACAAAACTGCCTAATGATGTACTTCTCAAAATGCTAAGTGACTCTTGGTTGGTGAAAATTAAACTAAGAATCCATCATTTGTTGTGTGCTAGAATGAGGTTGTGTGTGTGTGTGTGTGTGTGTGTGCGCGCGCACGTGCGCGCACATCCTAACTCCTTTCAGATCCATTCCTCCTTCCTTACCCAGCAATTTTGTGTCCTTTTTACTTTAATCCATCAAGTCTTAATTTGTACTGCCTGTGTAGTCATGGATATGTGGCCTACTGGAATGTGGTCACCCTACCAGTGGCAACACTCTAAAAAAAAACCTGACTCCCTCTCCCAGCTGCTGTCAGTTGCCAGAAGCTCTTCAGCTGGCTGTGGGACCTTGTCTCTCCATGCTGAGATTTGGTCTGACTGGAGTTTGCACAGGGCTTGTGGATGCTGATAAACCACTGGGAGTTCATATGTGCAGCTGCTCTGCTGTGGCCAGAGAACAGTTTCTGCCTCAAAATCTACAAATAAATCTACCATGTGATCTAACTGTACCAACTCTTAGGCCCATCCCCAAAGGACTTTATATCCGGCTATTGAGGTTTCTGTTCGTCCATGTTCATTGTTGCTCTCACACTAGCCAGGAAATGAAAACAGTGTAGAAGTTCACCAGCTGATGTGTGGATAATGCAGATGTAGTGTATTTATACAATGAAATATTATTCAGTTCCTACGAAAAACAAAACTAGGAAATTCACGGCAACCAGATAGAGCTGGAAACAGTCATCCCCTGTAAGATCACCAAGACCCAGACAGAGAAAGATCACATGCTTTCTCTCATTTGTGGGTGTTAGCTTTGAATCTTCCACCCGTTGTCCTAGGGTAAGGAAGGTTTCTATATCCATGAGGGTTTCAGATCCCCTGGAACTGAAGTTACAAACAGTTGTGAGCTGCCATGTGGGTCCTGGGAATTGAACTTGGGTCCTCTGGAAGAACAGCCAGTCCTCCTAGCTGCTAAGCCATCTCTCCAGCCTCTCTCTTAGTGTTCTTTGTGAAAGCTTAAGATCTTAGGCCATTATTATTTTTCTAACTGAAGTTAGTACTTAGTAGTATAATTTTCATCTAAGCACTTGATCTTGCTGTAACACACACATTTGTGGAGTTAGAGTTTATCACATGTTATTTGTTTAAATTTCAGATTTTACCCATTTGTTTTTAGAATTATATTGCTTCATTTCCAGATATTATAGAATTCTCTCACTGACTTACGGATAATTATTTGTAGATTGTGTCTACTTTAAGTTTATTTTTTAAAATATATTTTATTAATTTATTCATATTACATCTCAATTGTTATCCCATCCCTTGTATCCTCCCATTCCTCCCTCCCTTCCATTTTCCCCTTACTCCCCTCCCCTATGACTGTGACTGAGGGGGATTTCCTCCCCCTGTATATGCTCATAGGGTATCAAGTCTCTTCTTGGTAGCCTGCTATCCTTCCTCTGAGTGCCACCAGGTCTCCCCATCCAGGGGATGTGATCAAATATGGGACACCAGGAATCATGTGAAAGTCAGTCCCCACTCTCCACTCAATTGTGAAGAATGTCCTGTCCATTGGCTAGATCTGGGTAGGGGTTAAGATTTTACTACTTATATAGTATTCTGCCTGCAGGCCAGAAGAGGACATTAGATCTCATTATAGATGGTTATGAGCCACCATGTGGTTGCTGAGAATTGAACTCAGGACCTTTGCAAGAACAGCCAGTGCTCTGAGCTATCTCTCTAGCCCCCACTGTGATTGAGATTTTCATGAGTAGTCTGAGTGCTTCATAACAAGATTTCTAATCATCTTTCATCTGTGGTGTATCACTCATTCTTTTCACTCAGTATTTTGCTGCTGTTACAATTTTTAAAACAGGCTTATTACTGGATCAACAATGAATATGAAAAATACCAAAATGTCTTTTGCCTTTATTTTCCCTGTCTAATGCTCTGTGTTTTATGCAAGTTCAAGCCCCTGGCCCGTATCATTTCCTTTTCTCTGCAGCACTTTATCTGCTGGGCCACGTGCTGTGTGTGGTGTCTGGTGTTGGCTACCTGTGTACCTGAACTTAGGACTCTAGAATATTTGGCAGGGCACTGGTCATAAGGGCACCTAGTAACTGTATAACTGGCTGCTTTTACTGAAGTTCCAGATTTCCTAAAGGAAAGCCCATAATTGTTCACAAAACACATATAAGAAAAAAAGGGGGGGGGGACAATGTAAATCTGTTAACTAGAAATTGGCTGCACACCATTCATGAAAACAAGCCCTTTTGGGGACTGTTGAAAGCTCTGGCTACTTGGATCTTTTCTGCTAGCTATTAGTCATCAGTGCTGTGAAAAGGAAAGGCTCAGAAATTTGGGATAGAAAGCGAACATGCAAAAACATTACTTTTCATTAAGTAAATTGGATTGGTTGAGAATCGTAACAAAGATGTATTGAGACTTGGAAAGTTTGGGTGGTATGGTTTCTAGTAAAGAAAAATCGAAAGACTTTTAAAGTTATTTTTGTTTTGTTTTGTTTTTAATGTTGACCTCTTTATAAGATAAATGCAAACTTAACATCAACAAGTCTGGAAAAGTAGCTCAGCAGTTAAGAGCAACTGCTGCTTATCCAGAGGACATAGGTTCAGTTCCCAGCACCACTCACAAATTCAGTTCCTGGGGATCCAGCGCCCTCTTCTGTCTATAAGAGTGCTGCATGCATTTGTGGTGTATACATACATGAAAGCAAAGTGCCCACACACATACAATAAAAAGTAAATCCTTAAAAGCAAAGACCAAGAACATCTTTCATTTGGCTGAGTGTAGGAAACAGGTCCATTTCCACCCTGTGCACCTATAGATGTACAGTATTTGTGCTGAATGTAAATATGACTCTTTTGTTGTTGTTGTTTTGTTTTGTTTTGTTTTTCGAGACAGGGTTTCTCTGTGTAGCCTTGGCTGTCCTGGACTCACTTCGTAGACCAGGCTGGCCTCGAACTCACAGAGATCCGCCTGCCTTTGCCTCCCAAGTGCTGGAATTAAAGGTGTGTACCACCACGCCCGACTTACGCTCGCTAGAAATAGGCCCAAACCTCATATACTTAGGTTCCTTATATGTAAACATTTGAACTATGAGCCAGGTGTAGTAGCTCACGCCCTTAATTCCAGCACTTGGAGACAGAGACAGGTGGAGCCTGGTCTACAAAGCTAGTCTAGGATAGCCAGAGCTGTTACTCAGAGAAACCCTGTCTCAAAAAACCTAACAAAATGTGAACTATGAAAGAAGTTTGGAGATTAGAATTTATTTTATGATAACTTGTGTTATCATAACATAACAAACAAGCAAACTAAGTGTGTAAATAACTGTTGTGTAGTTCTTCCATTACTCAGTCTAGTTTCAGAAGCACTTAACAACCTCAGACTGATTGACTTCCTTCACTTTTCTTTTAAAGACAGATGCACATTATTCCATACTGTCACTCCTTCTGTGTCTGTCTGATTCTCCTTCAAACAGCACCTATGTGGAAACACCAAGAGATAAAGAAGTGGGTACGTTATGAGATACAAATTTATTGATACAAATCGTGGAGTTGGTGGTGGGGTTTTTTTGTTTTTGGTTTTTTGGTTTTTTGAGACAGTGTCTCTCTGTGTAGCCTTGGCTGTCCTTGACTCTCTTTGTAGACCAGGTGAACACACAGTAATCCACCTGGCTCTGTCTCCTGAGTGCTGGGATTAAAGGGGTGCACCACCGCACCCTGCCATTGGGGGCTTTATTAAAAGTTGTAAAATCACAGTCAAGGCTACACAGAAATACCATCTCTCTCAAAAAAAGAAAAAAGGCTCTAAAATCAGGAAATTAAATTATTTCTGTTGCTATGGATGGAGGCAGAGTTTCATTTAAAATATAAGCTCTGAATTTGTTAGACTTTTTTTATATGAAAAACTCAATTTTGAGGGTGAATTAATTCAAGTGATAAAAGATACATTAGAATTCAGATTTATTAAGCATATCTCTTCCTTTTTTTTTTTTTTCCCCCCTATTTTCTTTTTCTCTCCTTCTTTTTTAAGACAAGTTTCACAATATCCAGGCTGGCTTCAAACTCACTATGTAAGTGAGGATGACCTTGAACTTCCTTCAAGTCAAGGATTACAGGTGTAATCCACTCTGCCCATCCCATACAGTGTTAAAGAGCTATGCTAGGCAGACTTCTGTTACCTTCCCAGTCCCGAGTGTCTAAAAATTTTTAAATTTAGTTTCTTGAATGTATTCTGAGTTTTATGTGGGTTTCCTTTCTTCTAGTTTTGTGGACTTTTCTCCCAGATACTTATAATAACGCTGATGAGGTTCCTCTGTTACATTTTAGAAAAGAAAGATGATTTTGACTGGGGGAAATACTTGATGGAAGGTGAAGAAATTGGCCTTGGTCCAAATATTGATACACCGGTAAGTGGTTGTTGTATTGATGATGCAAATATAAGGACTTTCCCACATGGCAGCAGTAGCCTTAGTGTGTCCGTCTGCCATAGAACACATTATTAAAACAGGGACTCTCTTCACTAAGCCAGTGAGTCTGGCTCCTTAGGCAAAGGTGCTTACTGCCAACCCAAACACCCGAGTTGGATGGTGAGAAGGAACTCCTGCAAGTTGTCCTCTGGTCTGCACATGTAAGCCATGGGTGACCATGCTCACTTGTGTATGTGCATATATATCACTCTAAATAAAATGTAAAAAATGGCCGGGCAGTGGTTCTCATGCCTTTAATCCCAGTACTTGAGAGGCATAGGCAAGCAGATCTCTGGGTGTTTGAGGCCAGTTTGGTCTACAAAGTGAGTCCAGGACAGCCGAGGATACACAGAGAAACCCTGTCTCAAAAAACCAAAAATAAATAAATAAATAAAGTAAAAAAATAAAATTTTAAAGATGTGAACTCTGGAAGATTTATTAGGATTCTGAGCTAAATTAATATAGGTCAATACAGTTTACATGTTAAATAATATTAGAATTATTTGGTGATGTTTAAGCAGAAAAATGGCCAGATGTGGTGGTGCATGTCTTTAATCGCAGCACTCGGGAGGCAGAAGCAGGCGGATCGCTGTGAGTTCGAGGCCAGCCTGGTCTACAAAGTGAGTCTAGGATAGTCAAGGCTACACAGAGAAATCCTGTCTGGAAAACAAACAAACAAAAAAACAGAAAAATGGAGGGGGTTTCAGGTTATAATACCCCTTCCCCAAAACAATTTTTTTAAATAGATAAGTGCAATAAATGTACTAAGTGATTAATTATATTCAGTTCCTATTGTACTTTTGTTTGAGGAAATTTATAAAGCACGCCTTATTCTCACAGTCACTGCCTCAAAGCAATAATACATGTTCAGTTCTTTTAGAGTTCAGAAGGGGTTTTTGCTAGTTCCAATCTCAGAAAGTTAAATTTACATGTTCATCACAAAAAAAAGGAAAACTGGAGGAGTTGAAACTTCCGGGGGGGGGGGGGGGCTTTCTATAGTTCTTCATGACCAATAGAAATGTTTGTCTACACTCTGTCCTTCCTCATCACCTTTTATGACCCTTTCTAGGCCTCCTTGTAAATGTAGCCTTTGCCTACACTACTCACATGTGTGCATCAGTCTTGGGATTTTTATCACCTCTGATCAGTCTGTTCCCATTATGGAAACTTTTAAGAGATAAACAAGGTTTTATTTGGCTTTTGCTTCTCTTCAGAAATGCTCTTCATTTTTACGCCTAAGTCACTATAACTGTTCCAGACTCCAGTAAGATCTTTTTTCTCCTAAATCAGAATTGGTCTGAAGACAGTGACAATGAAGATCCACAGCAGCCATTAAGCAGAGAAGACTCTGGGATACAGGTAGACAGGACCCCATTAGAAGAACAAGACCACAACAGAAAAGGGGGGCCTCAAGTCGTCTGGGAAGGTATTTTACATGGTTCAGTGCTGGTGTTTTCTCACAAGAGCTCTCAAGTACAGGTTTAAGACTGACGGCATTGATGAGAAGAGTGGTAAGCCCTGACGGCACTACCAAATCTTCAACCGCTAGTGCAGTGGTGCTCAACCTTCCTAATGCTGTGACCCTTCAGTGCAGATCTTCATGCTCTGGTGGCCCACCACCGTAGAATTATTTCAGTTCTACTTCGTAACTGTAATCTTGCTACTGTTAATATTACTATTGTTATGAATTGTAATATAAATATCTCATATGCGGGGCATGTGATGCAAGCTCCAGAGGGGTTGTGATGCACAGGTTGAGAACCACCGTGCTAGTAGATCTTGAGTGCGTGCCTAAGAAGTAGCACCATGGCTTTTATCCCTTCTGTCAGTTAAAAAAAAAAGTAGCACTAATATTCTAATGTTTTTAATGTTATTTTATGTGGGGCATGTTCTATGTTCCTATTTGTACCATGTACATGCCTGGTGCCCACAGAGGTCAGAAGAGAGCATCAGATCCCCAAGAATTGGAGTTACAGATGGCTATAAGCCACCATGTGAGTGCTGGGGATCACACTTGGGTTCTCTGCAAGAGCAGCCAGTGCTGTTAACCACTAAGCCATCTCTCCAGCCCTAGAATGTAGTTTTTCAATAATAATTTAATATCTTAGTCCTAAAAGTTCTCTTTTATGCTGTTTTTAAAAGGTTAACCTTTCTGAGTTTAGTAAAAGGAGAAAGATATGTAGAGTTTGTTTTTACTTTGAATGCTTATTGTTTCATTTATTAGTGAACAACTAGGAATGGTAGAAATTTTAGAAAATGCTAGATTATAGATAAAGTCATCCTGTTCAACATATTTTGTCCACTTTTATTTCTGATTCCCAGTCTTAATTCCCCTTTCCAGTTAATGAGTTTTAAACACTTATTCTAATACATCTTCTAGCTATGTGTCTGTCATTGTTCTGCATTATGAAACACTGCGTTGACTGATACTAAATTACATAACTTGTGTTATATGTAAATCCTGTTTCCTTACCTTTCCTTAGAACCCTCTCCCATATTAGTATGAGAACTTCCCTTCCTCTGCTCTTACCCTGTTATTGAAGTTAGATGTATGCAGTTTATTATTTCCATCTCATTTTCCCTTGTTGATAGTCCCCAAGTTACCTCTGCCACCCCAAGATCCCGGCTCCATCTAGACTCGTGTGAGACTTTGGCTTTGATACAAGTTCCTGCCCCATAGTCTCCTACATGTTCAATTAGGTCTGTTCTTCTGACTGGGGAATTGTCTTATAATTGCCATCATTTACTGGTCCCACTGGAGTTGGAGTTGTTTCTAGACAGTGTCACTTTGTAACTTGAATCTATTCTCCTTCTGTCTCCTGAGTGCCGGAATTACAGAAGTGTACCATCATGCCCAGCTTCATTTGGGTTTTGTATCTACTGCCTTCTCCCCCACAGTTCTTTGTTGATAGCAGTTCTTAAGCTTTAAACATTTGACAAAAGGTTTTAGTCTTCTGACTTAGATAAAAAAGAATCTGTGTTCTTTATTGTTTCCAATCAAACCTGTGAATTTGAGCCACTGCAGAAGTGGCTGAGCACTTACAGAGAGCTTGCTGCTGTTCCAGAGGATCTGAGCTAAGTTCTGAGCATCCACCTGTAATCCAGCTCCACAGCATCCAACACTGTCCTCTAGTTTCTCTAGGTATTGTGCATGCGTGCACATACAAACACAAATAAAACTTTTAAATCCTTCTTAAAAACCAGTTTTTCAGATTGGTTTGGTCTTGAAAGTTTTTTGCTAAAACCAACATTTCCCCGTATTTTTGTGACTGTTTTTATTTATTTATTTATTTGTGTGTGTGTGTGTGTGTGTGTGTGTGTGTGTGTGTGTGTGTGTGTTTTGATTTATTATGCTGCATTTAGGTAGATTTTTTTTTCTTTTTTGAGATCATAATACAATAACATCATCACCCCTTACCTTTCCTTTCTCCAAACCGTCCCAAATGTCCCATCCCTTTGTTCTCTTTCAGATTTTGTTGCTTTATACATGATACAGCCTACTCAGTCTGTATAATGCTAATTGTGTGTATGTTTTCAGGCTGCCCATTTAATATTGGATAACCAATCGATGTGTTCTTGCATGGACAGGACTACCAACCCCCCAGCGCTTGGCACTCCTTGGTTGCTTTCAGTTCTTTGTGCAGGGTGGAGGCCTCGTGAGCTTTCTTGAATCCACATTAGCATCACTGTTGCTGTTGTCCTTGTTCAAGTCAGGGTTAGGCAGCAGCCATATTGGAGAGACTTATGAGTGTATTTACTGACATTCCTAGGAGACACAACTTCAAAGCAAACTCCCATTTCTCTACAGTCTTTCTACTTCCTCTTCTGCAGTGATCTCTTAACTGTGGGTGCAGGAGTCTCATGGATGCGTTAGCTGCATTTTTGTTGGTTGTGTTTTCTGTAGTTGTTTCCATCTGTTGCAAAGAGAGGTTTCCTTAAAGAGGGGTGAGGACTACATTTACCTGGCTAGACCCTGGAGAGGATGGCATTTGGACCATTAGATGTCTCCAAGGTCTACTTCTTTATATGACATGAGATTAAAGAGCAGTTTATTTTTCTACGGTCTCAATGGACAGTTTTCTGAGCAACATCCTTGCTTGGTGGTTTTATCTTGCTTGTCAGTCAGGTTCTCCTTTGTACTTTATTACAGATTGTCTGTTACTTTAGTGTTCATCTACCCGGGGACAGACTTTCTGGTTTTGCAGCTTTGTGGTGTCTGTCTTTTTTTTTTTTTTTTTAAGAATTACTTGTTTTTACTTTATTTGCCTGCATGTATGTATGTATGAGGGAGTCATATATTGGAGTTACAGACAGTTGTGAGCTGCCATATGGGTGCTGGGAATTGAACCTGGGCCCTTTGGAAGAGCAGTCAGTGCTCTTAACCACTGAGCCATCTCTCCAGCCCGTGGTATCCTGTCTTAATGCATAGAATGTGTATCCCGTCCTTCGCTGCTTTTCAAAATTGTCTTAGCTCTTTTAGTGAGCCTGTACTCTTCCATGAACATTTTAGAATTAGTGTGGTAAATAAATCTAACTGGATTTTTTATTAAGGTTTTAGTGGATTTGTTGATTTAGCTTGGGGAGGCTGACAATCCCTCTATTTTTTTTCTTATTAATTTGTATTATGTTGGACTTTGCTTGGAAGTAAATATAGAGCCTTGTGAATGCTAGGGATTCTCAAGTAGTCACCTAGTGATTGCTGTGCTTGTTGCATTTTTATTGTTGTGATTGGTATTTTTGTTTTGTTTTGGGTTTTTTTTTTTTTTCCGAGACAGGGTTTCTCTGTGTAACAGCTCTGGGTGTCCTGAAACTCGCTCTGTAGTCCAGGCTGGACTCGAACTCACAGAGATCCACCTGCTTTTGCCTCCCCAGTGCCACCAACGCCCGGTTGTTATGATTCTTGAGCAATTTGTTTTACTTTGTTTACATAGGCATAGGAGAACACTGTTGGTTTCTGCAGTTTGTCTGTATTGGGCTTCTTGGTGAATCTTTATCTTATATTTGGTAGTTTGTTGATTTGGGGTGTTTTGTTTGTCTGTTTGTTTATGTAAGTGATTAGTATTAATCTGCAGGTATTCACAGTTTATCCCCTCCTTCCAATTCTTAAACCTTGGATCTTTGTGACAGCTTGGCTAGGTCAAGCCCTCTCATTTACAGGCTAGGCAGTGGGCCTGGGGGGGTCCCTCATAGACAGGGTCTCATCCCAAGGAGGCTACACTTTGAGTCATGGGGAGATGAAAGTACCTAGAACACTACACAAATTGATACATATCCACTTCTTGTGACAGATGAGCCAGATAGCCGGAGCTGGCTGGAACAGCATGTTGTCCATCAGTACTGGACAACCAGACGTTTCCGGATTCCACACAGCACACATCTGCACTCCAATTTAGCTGCTGTCTGGTAAGCTAACATTTTGTTTAACATAATAATAGAAGAGATTTTGGTGTTTAAACATTTGGCTTTGATTTGTAATTAAGTCAAGCCCATCCTTGAACAGTAAGCTTGTTGGTTTTAAACAGTTGCCGTGGAGTATGTGCAAGAGTGCACATATATCATGCTAGGGATTGAATCGAGGGCCTTAGACACATTAGGCAAGCACAGTTTTGCTGAGCTAAGCCCTGGCTCCCTCAAGCAAACTTCTAAGTAATATTTAACATTATGAAATTAGTAACAATGGTATTCTTATTTTCAGTTTAAGTAGACTGTTGTATACCAGCTTTTATCTTATTGCCATTTTAGTGTGCTTATTATAAAAATATACTAATTTTTTAAATCACATAGTTTTAAGCATTTGTTTGATTATATGATAAACAGTTATAATTGCTCCGAACATGCTTCACTAAAAAGATTTCAGTGAATGTGGAAAATTAATATAATATGGACTGTACTTAAGGCATTAATTGTGTTTATTTGTAGATTGCTGAGTATAAAATTGCATAATTCATTGAGGCAAGTAATGTTACCTAAACCTTTCTGTTGACCTTTGGTGCTTGCTCTTTAATAGGGACCAACACCTGTACAGCAGTGACCCACTGTATGTTCCAGATGACAGAGTGGTGCTTACTGAGACACAGGTTATTCGGGAAACCCTATGGTAAGAGACATTAGCCTAGCAGATTGTGTATTGAGAAGTAAAATGGTTTGTTTTGTTTTTAAGGAATATACCCAAGAAATTAAACTTGAAGGCTAGAAACAGGCTGTAGAGGTGAAGTTCAGTCCAGATTTCACCGTGAGGACTGTATGATTTTCGTATATTCTTTGCCATTTTAAATACATTGGGACTGAGTTAGACCATCATTTTTGATTATCTGAATTTAAAGCAAGGTTTGCTGCTAACTGCTTTCATTTGAGATGTGTCTGTGAGAGCTGTCTGTGCTAGGACCCAACACTGTGAGTCTAAGGCAGCCTAAGATGAGCTTCTGAGTCCAGGTGCTTCTGCAGTGAGTTGCCATACTAACATTCCACCAACATCTGACAGCTTTAGACATGCAGTGGCCTCTTTGCATCCTCGGGAGTGCAGTGTGTGTGTCGGTGGGGGCGGGGACAGTTAAACTTCTAAAATGATGATGAAATGTCTCCTCTTAGAAGCTTTACTAAAAAGATTTCAGTGAATGTGGAAAATTCCTGTGAATGTAGCTGGTCTTTCTACTTTGTGGCTTCTTCTTTACCCACCACACCACTACCCCAACACTGGATAGGAGAGAAACAAGGGTAGAAGGGATCAAGGAACTAGGAAAATCCCCAATCTGATTTTTTTCTTTTAATTCTTCTTTAACCTCCGGTACTAGCAAACCACAACCAACTTCCCTAAATGACCACCACCCACCAACACCACCTGTTGGGGCCCTTACATTTATATACCCTCTGCAAAGTTCCCAGAATTCCAAATGTACAATTGCAGAAATTTTCTGCAGCCAGCAAAACCATCTTGCTGCTAGAGCACAAGGGAAATCATGGTCAGCTGCTGTGGACAGTCCACAGCAGCCCCCATCCTTACACTTGGGGTTAAGTGAAAGCACATTCTTAATATTTCTGTGTTTTTTAAAAGACACCAAAGTTTCAGAATTCTTAAAAATATCACTACACATGAAGTTTGATAATTTTCCCCTTTTCTTGTTATCTACCTATTTTGTCCCCCATTTCTGGGTTTGAAAAATAAAATTTGAAAAAAAAATAATAATAAAATAAAATTTGAAGCTATACTTTATTGATTGTTTTTGTAAACCTCAAGTATATTGACCTTTTTAAATTGCATTTCAGGTTACTTTCAGGGGTAAAGAAGCTGTTTATATTTCAGTTGATAGATGGGAAAGTAACAGTGAGAAACAACATTATCGTAACTCATTTGACACATGTAAGTATTTGTGATTATTGTCACTTAAAATTAAAATTAGGCAGAAGTCTTAAATGTTGGTAATACAACTTTAGAACAATTTAAAATATCAAATTAATTGAATAGAGTGAAAACTAAAAAGCAAAATTAAGTTGTGCATCATTACAGGGCTTAGCTAATTCTTAAATATTATTTGTGATATTTAATTTTTATTTCATCTTACCTTTTGCTACTGTTTTTTAAAGGTATAGGCCATAATTCTGTAGCATGTAGAAATCAGTTATCCACTGTTTCTTTTCAATATGAAGTAAATTCATTGTGTTACTTTGTTATATATCAAACAGTTTAAAACAGTCTTTTACAGTTAAAGAGAAATTAGTTTGCAAGTCTGTGGAAGGCCAGCTTTAAATGATTATGCGTGACTTCTGTTGTAGAGCTGTTTACGATCTGTGCTTGAGCAGATAGCAGCATATGGCCAGGTTGTGTTTCGGCTTCAGGAGTTCATTGATGAAGTCATGGGGCACAGCTCTGAAAGCCTGTCATCTGGAGATGGCTCCATACCTAGGAAGCCCCCTGAAGCCCCCTTCAGAACCTACCAGGCTTTCATGTGGGCCCTCTACAAGTACTTCATTAACTTCAAAAAGGAGCTTACAGAGATTGAGAAGTGCATCATCAGTAGTGGTAGGTACACCTTTTTTTTTTTTTTTTTTTTTTTTTTAGGTACACTTTTTTGTAATTTATAAGCTACCTAACTCATTTGGGTATTATTAAAGTTATCCATTTATTGATAAATGGTTTTAAATTTACATGGCAAATAAGTAATTCTTATGAATACATTGATTTTTGAAGTCATTTTTCAGGCTAGAAAGATAGCTCAACAGATAAAGGCACTTGCCACCAAGCCTTCCAACCTTAGTACAGTGTGTAGGACCTGAATGGTAGAGGAGAAAGCGGTTCCTTCATGAGCTCCTCTCCCTGCACATGTGCACTGTGGCACACTCATCGACCTGCTTACTGCCCCTCTACCACCCGTACCCACATTCACACACACAGTTACATGTAATAAAAATGTTACATAATTTTTAAGCTACCTTGAATTTTTATTTTTAAGCCATTAGTCTTTCTTTAAAAAAAAAAAAATACAGAACAACTTACAGTGGTTGCTTTTTTTTTTTTTTTTTTTTTTTTTTTTTGCTCCAGCTCCCCTCCCAAGACAGGCAGCTTCGGCTACATTTTAGAAGGCACTATGTATACATATGGGAGCTCCCTCATTTCTTCGTTTTTTGGGGGTGTTTGTTTGATTGTTTGTTTATTACAACAGGGTCTCTCTGTGTAGCCCTGGCTATCCTGAACTCACTTTGTAGTCCAGGCTGGCCTCGAACTCAAAGAGATCTGCCTGCTTCTGCCTCCCGAGTGCTGGGATTAAAGGCGTGCGCCACCACCACCTGGCTCTCCCTCGTTTCTTTTTACAAAAAAACATTTTGTTTATACCATAGCCCAGTTCTCAATGGTGGACATATGGGTTGTTTCCATTCTACGATTAGCAGTCCAGCTGCAAGGATTGCCACTTACATGTTACAGTAACTACACATACACAGAATGAAATTGATAGGTTAAAGAGTGTATATGATAACATATGTGACTTTTGCTAGATTTTCCTGTATTTCTCTAAAATTAAAAATAGATAAGTTTATGCTCTTGTCAGCAGGGTCTTGTTATATGTCACGAAACTTTTGTTTTTACCAATATGAGAGATATAAAAAGGTCAACCAGTGTGTGGGTTTGTTTCTGTTTTTGTTTTCTTCTTTAACTAAGGACAGAGTAGCACAAAGATCTCTCATGTTTTCTTGTTTCTCTGGGTGGTGAAGCTAGAGAATCAGCTAGGAAACTGATGGTGCCACAACACGTTAGCCAGGCTGCATGTCCAGTAGTGTGTTGAGGCATGCAGTATCTTTGTGGTGTGCTATTGTGCCACATGTAGAGCTGTGCGCCTACTTTGATGTCGTGCTGCTACCATCCAGGAACTTGGTTGAGCCACCCCTTTGTAGCTCCCTGCCCCTCACTGAACTAGTAGATTGTGGTGGTGAACTAGTAGATTGTGGTGGTGAACTAGTACATTGTGGTGGTGAACTAGTAGTAGATTGTGGTGGTGAACTAGTAGATTGTGGTGGTGAACTAGTAGATTGTGGTGGTGAACTAGTAGATTGTGGTGGTGAACTAGTAGATTGTGGTGGTGAACTAGTAGATTGTGGTGGTGAACTAGTAGTAGATTGTGGTGGTGAACTAGTACATTGTGGTGGTGAACTAGTAGATTGTGGTGGTGAACTAGTAGATTGTGGTGGTGAACTAGTAGATTGTGGTGGTGAACTAGTAGATTGTGGTGGTGAACTAGTACATTGTGGTGGTGAACTAGTAGATTGTGGTGGTGAACTAGTAGATTGTGGTGGTGAACTAGTAGTAGTAGGTGTGGGGTTGCTTTTCCTTGTGTAATTTTA
This sequence comes from Acomys russatus, assembly GCF_903995435.1. NCBI lineage: Eukaryota > Metazoa > Chordata > Mammalia > Rodentia > Muridae > Acomys > Acomys russatus. The sequence goes on from NC_067143.1 coordinate 13,921,695, forward strand.
GTTAATGCTCTTTTTTAAATGAAGTTGAGTGCCTTTCTGTTACATTAAAAACCACTTGTCTTTCCTATTCTGATGTATGTCAGTTCCCTGATACAATACTTTTGTCTGGATTATTTTCTCCTTGGCTTATGAGAGTTCCTTCTTGAAGGAAGATATGATATTAAAATCTACCATCCTCATTTGGCTAGCCTTCCCATATATCAAAGAAATAGCATTATTAGCATAAGTATTATATGTTAGTCACAGACATTTTTCCTTGCTATTCATTTTGATTTACTGATACTTAACAGATACAACAATAACACTTGCAATAGTGGTGAACAAGTTGGCACCTCGATTGGCTCAGCTAAAAGTCCTGCACAAAGTGTTCAGTACTGGAGTGGCGGAAGTCCCACCGGATACTCGGAATGTCGTACGGGCATCTCACCTGCTTAACACCCTGTACAAGGCCATTCTTGAATATGACAATGTTGGCGAAGCCTCTGAACAAACCGTATGTTGGACTTCTGTTTGAACTAAAGTGCATGATTTTTTGTTTAATTTTTTGTTTCATAATTTTTTGTTTAATGATGTATAAGTCATGATTGCCAGACATTTGTTCAAAGTTTGAGTTAGCTTCTGAATTCATGTCTGGCTTATTAGTTTTAATTATCGAAAGAACCAAAAGGAATGAGGCAAAAAAAGACAAGAAGTTAAAAATACCTATATAGATATTTCTAATAAATCTTCTTTACATACGAGACAGACAGGAACAGTGGCACACGCCTTTAACCCCAGCATTCAGAAGCAGGCAGGTCTCTAAGTTGAAGAACTTGAAGCCTGGTCTACATAGCAAGTTACAGGTCATCAAAGGCTACATAATGAGACACCTTTCTAAAAAGAAAGAGGTCTCAAGCCTATGACATGGGGTGTCTAAAGTAGTCACATTGTATACCAGACTTCTAGGAGCTAGGGTGGAGAGTTTCAGCATAAATGTACTTAATGCTACTGAACTTGTATATCACAGTGGCTAAGATGGTGGTAAGCACATGCAGTCAGGAGGCCGAGGCAAGAGGGTTGTAAGGTTGAGATGATACTGGCTCCATGGCAATCCCTATCAAAACATAGAGGCTAAGGTAATAAATTTTGTGATGCGTGCTTTTTTCATAATTTTTTTTAAAGATTTATTTATTTATTTTATGTATGTGAGTGTTCTATCTGCATGTACACCTGCATGTCAGAAGAAGGCATCATGCCAGTATAGATGGTTGTGAGCCACCACGTGGTTGCTGGGAATTGAACTCAGGACCTCTGGAAGAGCAGACAGTGCTCTTAACCACTGAGCCATCTCTCCAGCCCCTCCATAATTTTTTATAATTACAAATCCAACTAGAGACTGATGGGTAAGTTACTGGTTTGTTCCAACAGTTGGTGCAACTGTTGTCTTTTTGCAATTTTAATATCAAAGTTTAGTACATAAAGGAATTTTACTTGTTTCATTTATGCAGTATTTTTCCTGTCAGTACCCAGAGGAGAATAAAATAATTTTCTCATTTTTTATTAATTGGGAGTAGGGGTGGAGACACATATGCCACAGCATGCCTATGGAGGTCCGAAGACTTGAAGGACTTAGTTTTCTCCTCATTGAGGGAAGACAGGATAGGAGTTAAGGCAGGAACCTGACAGCAAGAACATAAACAAAACATGGAGGAATGCTGCTTTCTGGCTTATTCTTTGTGGCTTCCTCAACCTGCTTTATTAAACAACCTACGGGGCTGGGCCCCTCCACAGTAATCATTAATTAAGAAAATGCCCCACAGACTTGGCTACAGGGAATCTGATTGAAGCATCTTCTCAACTGAGGTTCCTCTTCCCAGGTAATCCTAGCTTGTGTCAGGTTAACAAAAGCTGACCAATACAGTTGACCTCTTATCAGTTTGATACACAGATGTGTCACTATTAACCATAACCTTTTCTTTCTTGTTTAGCCCTAAGGTCTCATGTTATCATCATAATGTAAAGCAGTATAACATCAGCCTTAACTGTCCTCAGCTTGCCTTGTAGACCAGGCTGGCCTGGAACTCACAGAGACCTGCCTGCCTCTGCCTCCCTAAGTGCTGGGCTTAAAGGTGTGTGCCACCATGCCCAGCTAAGCTCCCTTTCTTTAAAGCATACATTAAAGCCAGGCAGTGGTGGCGCACGCCTTAATCCCAGCACTCAGGAGGCAGAGGCAGGCGGATCATTGTAAATTCAAGGCCAGCCTGGTCTACAAAGTGAGTTCAGGACAGCCAAGGCTACACAGAGAAACCCTGTCTCAAAAAACCAAAAAGAAAAAAAGAAAGAAAGAAAGAAACCATACATTAAAGTATCTCTAAAATCCAAAATCTAACTGATGTCCTCCTGTATGATCACAAGTAAGTTGTATCTTACTCTAAGAGAGAAGAACCAGGACACAGGCAAACTGAGCAAAGCAAAATCAAACTCTTAACAGTAGATCAGTGCCCTGCATCTGGGATTCAGTCACAGTTTTCTGGGCTCAAAGAGCTTAGGCAGCTCTGCCTCTTTGGTTTTGCCATTTAATGCACACATAGCTCATCTTACAGGTTCAGGTCAGCTTCACTCCACAGCTATTGCTGTGCTTGGCAGTTGTCCCACTGTCCTGCCATCTCCAGTACGCTAGAGTTTCTACAGGCTGCACTTTTTTCACCAATGGCCTCCTGGCCTCTCTTCAGGGACTCTGGCCCTGCTACAAAGTGTCAAGCCTCAGCCTCTCTCTGACCCTGTCAAATCCTGGAGTCTCAACTGCAGCTGAGGCTGTGCCATGACCAATGGCCTCTCCTTCCTTCTTGTGATACAGCCTCAGCTACTCTCCATGCCCTCTTTATGAGAGACTCTTACACATGACTAGTTCATCTGCCAGCATGCGATGTGCAGCCTTCGCTCCCTCTGGACCACAGCGTCTGTGTTCTTACCCTGAGGAAATAGTCCCTGAATATGTTGACACAATGATGCTGGTCTCCTCTTAATCACAGTTGATTCTTCAGCCCTAGCTGACTAGAAGCCACAAGGAGCAAACGGGTATTTACATATGTCATGTTAATATCCCCATTAGTCTTGGAGGAAGCTTCCCACTGAATCTTCACAAGCTAGGTCTCCATCATCTTCGTTTCTCTGCATTCTTATCTGCCAAGCTCCTATACATCTCATTAAGTTCTAAGTACTCCATGGCTTTTTCATGCCAAAGTTCCGAAGTCCTTCCACAGTCTTCCCCAAAACAACATAGTCTGGTCTCTCACACCACTAGCCTACTCTGTGGTACCAATTTTTGTCTTAAATTGCTTTCTCTTGCTGTGATAAACACCATTACGTGAGGCAACTTGGAGAAAGAGTCTATTTGGCTTATATATCCGTGTTACAGTGTATCATCCAAGGAAGCCAAGACGAAACTCAAGGCAGGAGCAGATCAGAGGTAGGAAGCTTAGAGGAATGCTGCTTACCTATTTGCTCCTTGTGGTTTGCTCAGCTTGTTTTTTATACAACATAGGGCCACCTGCCTAAGGATGACACAGCCACCATCAATGGGCCCAGCCCTTCCATATTTACCATTTGTCAAGGAAATACCCCACAGACCTACCTGCAAGCCAGTCTGATGGAACCGTTCTCTCAGTTGAGGATTCTCTTTTCCAGATAACCCTAAGATGTATCAAGTTAACAAAGAGGCAAATCAGTACAGGAGGGTTCTCATATAAATGATGCATGTTAAAATTATCCCGTTTAGATGGCTTTCTAAATAAGAATCTTACAGTTATGTTTTAAGAATTTCAGTTTCTGAGGCAGGTGGATCACTGTGAGTTCAAGGCCAGCCTGGTCTACAAAGTGAGTCCAGGATGGCCAAGGCTACACAGAGAAACCCTGTCTCGAAAAAAAAACCAAAAAAAAGAAAGAAAGAAAAGAATTTCAGTTTCTTTGTTTCAGAAAGTATAGAAATACAGTCATTTTGTTTTTTCAAGACAGGGTTTCTCTTTGTAGCCTTGGCTGTCCTAGACTCGCTTTGTAGACTCCACCACATCCAGCCAATACAGTCCCTTTTTTTTTTTTTTTTTTTTTGAGACAGGGTCTCTCTGTGTTAGCCTTGGTTGTCTTGGAATCGCTTTGTAGACTAGGCTGGCCTCGAACTCACAGCAATCCGCCTGTCACTGCCTCCCGAGTGCTGGGATTAAAGGTGTGTGCCACCACGCCCAGCCAATACAGTCACTTTTTTTTTTTTAAGACTTATTTATTATTACATATACAGTGCTCTGTCTGCTTATACACCGGCAGGCCAGAGGAAGGCACCAGATCACATTATAGATGGTTGTGAGTCACCACATGGTTGCTGGGAATTGAACTCAGGACCTCTGGATGAACAGTCAGTGCTCTTAACCTCTGAGCCATCTCTCCAGCCCAAACAGTCACTTTTAAAAGCATTTTGAACTTTAAAATTTGATCTTAGTCTAGTGAGAGGAGCTCTGAAGACTAACCAAGCAAGGTCTCATCCTTAGGTCTCTCTCCTGTTCTCTCTCTGGGTGGAAACAGTGCGACCCTACCTGCAGACTGTAGATGAATGGATCGTGCATGGACACCTATGGGATGGTGCAAGGGAGTTTATCATACAGAGGTGAGGCTTTGCATTGAGTTCAGGGGATGCTGCTGGCGTTTATCTGATACCACCTCAAAACTGAATACTTAGTAAGTTTCACATGGAACTGAGAGGGTAGGGTGGTGATAGAGGTGTATTGCTACCATAGCACAGGCCTGTTCTGCTACATCTTTACAAAGAGGTGTCAGGTCCCAACCAATTAAACATATCTTTGAGTTTTACGGCAACTCATATCTTTTCATAGCAATTAAATTTTTGAATGGTTTTTAAATGTGTGCTGCTTCCCTATGAGATGAACCTACATGACATCAAATGTTACAAACTATTTCTATTGTAAATTATCAGTAAGATATGACAATAGTATAGGACATGCCTTTGAGGCGCGCGCTTGTGTGTGTGTGTGTGTGTGTGTATGTGTGTGGTCTTTTGTTTGTTTTTTTTTTGTATGTTTGTTTTTTTTGTTTTTGTTTTTGTTTTTGTTTTTTGTAACAGGGTTTCTCTGTGTTATCTTGGTTGTCCTGAACTGGCTTTGTAGACCAGACTGGCCTCGACTTTACAGTGATCCTCCTGCCTCTGCCTCCCAAGTGATGGGATTAAAGGCATGCACCACCATGCCCAGAGTTTATTTCTTAAAATAAGGTACATATTTTCTTCTTAACATAATATTTAATAAAGAAAAATCTTAGTCCATTTATAAAACTTTCCCATTGGTCAGTTGACTTTTCAAACAAGCTCATAAGCTGCAATGGAAAACAATTTGTACTATTTCTAAAGGGAACTAAGTAGTTATATTCTGTTTAATTCCAAGTTAGGAAAATGCTAATTTAAATTCTAATTAAATTGGGACTACTTATTTTTATACATGAAACTGAATGAGGTTAGATAAAAACGACTCCATTTTTCCTGAAGATCATTTTACTAGCTATAGTATAGAATGTCTGAACAACTTACCTAAAGCTAAAACAAAGTATACTGTTGTTTTTAAGGAACATAAATTAACACTTAAAATTCTTTTTAATCTCCATAGGAACAAAAATGTTCCAGTAAATCACAGAGACTTCTGGTATGCAACTTACACGTTGTATAGTGTATCAGAAAAGACAGAAAATGAAGAAAAAATGAGTGACAATGGCAGCGCCAGTTCTGGGAGTGACCAGGGCGCCCCCAGCAGACAGCACACCATGGTGTCCTTCCTCAAGCCTGTGCTGAAGCAGATCATCATGGCTGGCAAGTCAATGCAGCTGCTGAAGAACCTGAGCTGTGCAGAGGGCTCTGCATGGCAGGCAGCAGCCAGAGGTAGCCGTTTTGTCTGTGCATGTCTTCTTTGGCCTGGCTCAACTGTTGTCTCCCTCAAACACAAAGTGAGCAAAGCCATTTATGTCAGTGGAAATTATCACCATAGATTTTGCTTATTAGCTTCGTTTGGGTTTTTTGAGGTGGGGTCTCCTTGGCTGTCTTAAAACTCACTCTGTAGACCAGGGTGGTCTTGAACTCATAGATCCTCTTACCTCTGCTTCCTGTGTATTGGGATTAAAAGTGTGCACCACCACACCCAGACATCACCTTGGGTTGGTTGGTTGGTTGGTTGATTGGTTTGTTTGTTTGTTTTAATAGCATTTTTTTCTTTTAAAATTTCATGCATGTATACAATATATTTTGATCATAATCACCTTTGATTCTTTACTTGTTTAGGTCTTCCCAGGCTTCCCCCAACATACATCCTTCTAATTTTATCCCTCTTAAATATTATGTTTTTATAATTCATTGAATCCAATTAACTGTACTCATTGGTACATGGTATGGGCAACCTAACACTGGCCACATCCCCAAGGAAGAGTTACTGTCCCTCAGTAGCCATTAACCTGCAATAGCTCATCCACTCAGAGGATAGCCTCAAAAGCCTTTCCCTCATTCTTAGCCATCTTGGTGTTGTGCAGGTGAGAACAAAATTCAGTTTGTGTATTTGTATTTCAGATGCAGAAAGAAAAAGCTTATATACACTCTTTCTGGAATCTATACAGTTGCGTCTTCAACATGGAGAAGATTGTACTTCGCCCATTCTTACTGATCAGCAGGCAACCAAAGAGAACTTAGTAAAGATGCAGTCCATTGCTGAAAGGCATCTTGAGCTGGATGATATTCATGACCCCCTGCTGGCCATCAATTTTGCAAGGTGATAACATAACTTACCATATTTTCAGTGGCTAAGCTAGAAGTATCTATATAACACTTCATAATTGCTTCTGTCAGGTGGGTTTTTGCTGGCTTAAAAACAAAAGCCTTGTCCTTTCTCACAATGGAATACGAGAAGGTTGTGCTCACCTATATCAGTGGGTAGTTTTGCCCCCTCATTTATGAAAGCATACAGATGTGACCCAGCTGGCATATGCCTAAGAATATTGTAACTTACATAAAGTATGCTTCTGAAAGTCTGGAAAGGCTCTGCACGGTCTCCCTCTGTATTGTGTGTGTCTTGGGCTGAGATGCTTTCAGGAACTTAACTCCAGTGGAATAAGCCGTAATTCCCTTGTGGTCTCATACTCTCTGAGGACCATTCATTGTGTAGTGCACTAATGGAAGCACTAATTTCAGTGCTGACCCTAAACAGCAGTGATCCAGAAAGGATGTTCTGGGGGAGAAGTTTCTTTCTATGATGATTGATCATCGGAAAGTAACGGTGAAAGTGGGACTCTCAGCTCTGGTTTATTAGAATTCTGTCAACAGCTGCTCACAGAATGAAGACTCACTCACATTTTAATATTGAAGGTTGTATTTGGAGCAGAGCGACTTTCATGAGAAGTTTGCTGGTGGTGACATATGTGTGGATAGATCATCAGAATCTGTGACTTGCCAGACTTTTGAATTAACACTAAGATCTTGCCTCTATCCTCACATTGATAAACAGTATCTACATTGCTGTGGAAATCTCATGCAAACCTTAAAGAGAGATTTCAGGTAAAAAAAAAAAAAGGTAATTTAGCTTTAGAAGTAATTAGTTATTGTTTGTTAACCAGTGGATTTTTTTTTTCCTTTTTTATTTTTCTTTGTGTGTATATTGGTCTTTGGTACTGAGAGTTAAGTATAGAACCTTCTGTATAATATTATTTAAAGTCTATTATTTCAAGTAAACTTTAATTAGAGAATAAATATGTAGTTAAGTCTTCTTTTTAAAAGATCAATTAACCATCAAAATTTAAGTATGTTGTAACTCTAATTCATTATGTGAGAGTTTGTGCCAAAAGACATTCCAAAAGGAAAAAGAAACCCTCAAAACATAAATTACTTGGTAATAGATAGCTAGTTCTAACGCTAACTTATTCATATCCGTGTGTAAACTCCATAACGTTCATAAAATTAAAGTGTCCTAGTTTGCTTCTACTGTTACGATAAAACACTAACCAAAAGCAGCTTGGGAGGAGAGGATTTATTTGACTTACAGCTTACAGTTCATCATTGAGGGAAGCCAAGGAAGGAGCTGAGAGAGCACAGAGGAAGGAACACTTCTTACTGGCTTGCTTTGTTTTCTTTTTCTTTGCTTTTTTTGGTTTTTCGATACAGGATGTCTCTGTGTAACAGCCCTGGCTATCCTAGAACTCTCTTTTTAGCTAGGCTGGCCTCAAACTCACAGAGATTCGCCTGCTGCGTGCTGGGATTAAAGGCCTATGCCACCATGCCTCACTTTCTTTCTTTCTTTCTTTCTTTTTTTTTTTTTTTTTGAGACAGGGTTTCAGTGTGTAATCTTGGCTGTCCTAGACTTGCTTTGTAGACCAGGCTGGCCTCAAACACAGAGATCTACCTGCCTTTGCCTCCCAAGTGCTAGGATTAAAGGTATACGCCACCATGCCTGGCGCCTTGCTTTCTTTTCTTTTTCTTTCTTTCTTTCTTTTTTTTTTTTTTTTTTTTATTTTTTTTTTTTTTTTTTTATTTTTAGACAGGGTTTCTCTGTATAACAGTCCTGGCTATCTTGGACTCACTTTCTGTAGACCAGGCTGGCCTCAAACTCACGGTGATCCACCTGCCTCTGCCTCCCAAGTGCTGGGATTAAAGCTATGCGCCACCACACCCAGCTACGCCTCACTTTCTTATACCCCAGGACAGAGGTGTCATCATCTACAAGTATGCTGGGGATCCCTTTTCAATTATGAATCAGGAAATGTCCCTACAGACTTGCCTATAGGCCAAATTGAGGTTTCCTATTTCAGGATGACCAAAGTGGTGTCAAGTTGATGAAAAACTTGCCAGCATATTAGGTTAAATACAGAGGTTAATAAGTAGGATGTTTAATACAGTAGGATAGATATATTTTCCTTAATGCTCAGCAAAAGACTGAAAGGAAATATTCCAAATAGTTACTAAGTAAATGTTTGGATAGTAGAATTTTAATTATTTTTTTTGTTTCATTTTTGTGATTTGCCAAAAGTTTTGATAGGAATGAATATTCTAATTTCATGAGTGAATGTTTTATATATACCTGACTGACAAATGACTGTATAAACCTGGCATTGTTCCAGAATTTTACAGGATAGGCATAAAATGTTACATGTCTTCTCTCTCTTCAAGGTTGGTGGAGTACTTGCAGGCCATGAGGAATTTTTTCTTGATGGAAGGTGGAGACACCATGTATGACTTCTATACTTCAATTTTTGATAAGATAAGAGAAAAGGAAACCTGGCAAAATGTGTCTTTTCTTAATGTCCAACTCCAAGAAGCAGTAGGACAGCGGTATCCCGAAGACAGTTTACGGTAACATAGACCTGTGCCAAGAAATCATTGTGAATGTTTACTCACTATTATTAGTTAATTTTTGTCCTTATAACCAGGCTACCTAATAGAAGCAACTTCAAGGCAGGGTTGTTTGGGCTCACAGATTGAAAGGCTTGTGTGTGTCGTGGCAGGGAGGATGCAGTTAAGCAGAGCAGTTGACATCTTGTCAAGGGGAGTATATAGTAGTGGGCTAGGAAACAGCGCCAAGGAAAACAGTCCCAAGGACACCTCAGTGAACTGCTTACTGCAGCTGAGCCCACCTCCTGAGTGTTCAGAACCTCTCCAAATAGCTCTACGTTCTGAGGATTAAGCATTCAAATCTTGCATATATGGAGAATATTATGTATTCAGACCATACCACCTATGTTATTTTGTCTTTATATTAACCCTACAAGTTAGAAAATGAAAGCTGAGCAGGGCAGTGGTGGTACACACATTTGATCCCAGCTCTTGGGAGGCAGAGGCGGTCAAGTCTCTGAATTTGAGGCCAGCCTGGTCTACAGAGTGAGTCACAGAACAGCCAGGGCTACACAGAGAAACCCTGTCTCAAAAAAAAAAGGAAAAGAAAATCAAGCTGATATGGTGGCATATTCCTCTGGTGCCAGGTATTTAAGGTCTGAAGCAAGGAGCTTATCTGAGCCTGGGAATTTGAGGCCAGCCTTTTATCTCCAGGCAAAACACACACCAAAAAAAAAAAGGCTAAGGGATGGCTCATTAGGTAGCGGTGTTGCCACACAAGAATGAGCACCGAAGTTTGGGTCCCCAGCACCCACATACAAAAGCCATATGGGCATGATAGCTAAACTGTAGGCCCAGCACTTGGGAGGTGTCAGGTAGTGGGGATAGGGTCTTTGGAGCAGGCTGGCTATCAAGTATCAGGTTCAGTGAGAGCCCTGCCTCAGGGAGTGAAATGAAAAGTGATTAACCTGTAACCTAAACACACAGACACACACACATTGCACACTCCACACACATATATGTACCTCCACCCCCAAAAAAATAAAGGGGAGGGGCATAAGGGGCATCAAAAACAACTGCCACTCATTTCTAAAAGCAAGTTTGTTTTTTGAGGTATATGCCGGAAAATATGAGTTTGTTAGCATATTTATATTGCATGACAGGGCGGTGGTTATTGGGTATTAATAATGTCAGGACCTCATTCACAGTGCACAAGTGTTGTACCACTGAGGGACACACCCTGCCCATGGACCCTTTTGTAAGGACATATTTTATGTGATTGTAGTATTATCACAAACTAAAACTGAAACTTCTTCATTTAGTTTATCTATATCTTTTGAAAATGTTGATACAACCAAGAAGAAACTACCAGTTCATATCTTAGATGGTCTTACCCTGAGCTACAAGGTAAGCACTAATCATTTTTATTATTAAAAAAAAAATGTTAATTAAAATTAAGGTATATAAGTAACTTGTATTTTTGCTTTCGTAGGTCCCATGGCCTGTGGACATTGTTATAAGTGTAGAATGTCAAAAAATTTATAATCAAGTGTTTCTTCTCCTATTGCAAATAAAATGGGCAAAATACAGCCTGGATGTTCTGCTGTTTGGTGGTAAGACTTATTTCTTTCTTTTTCTTTTTCTTTTTCTTTTTTTTTTTTTTTTTTTTTTTTTTTGGTTTTTTGAAACAGGGTTTCTCTGTGTAGCTTTGGCCATCCTGGACTCACTTTGTAGACCAGGCTGGCCTCGACCTCACAGCGATCCACCTGCCTCTGCCTCCCGAGTGCTGAAGACTTATTTCAATGAATTAACTACTTTGTTTTGGTCCTGGAAATTTTTTTTAAGGTTTTCATTATTTTGTATATGCAAAGAAAAACCAAATTGGCACAGTTGTATGGCAGCATATTTACCAGTCCCCAGCTATAGGAATTAAGTTTGGGGCTGGAAGCATAGCTCAGCAGTGAGGAGTGCCTGCTGCTCTTCTACAGGGTCCATTTTGGCCAGCTTACATCTACTCCTGATACTAGATCCAAGGTATCAGAACACGCTCTGGGGTCTGCAGTGCACAGTGCACACACAAACACATATGACACCCAGTCACACATAGATAAAAATAATGAAGTATCAGGAACCCATAGGATGGGTCTTAAATGTAATTACTTGTAAGGAATTGACTCTAAAATATTCTTGCAACATGCAAAAAGTCTAGTCAGGGTCTTACAGAGATTTTAATCTCAACCGTGATAAGTATTTATTATTTATCCATCTCCCTGTGTCTCCCCAATGCTGGGATTAACAGATTTGTGTCTTTATGACTGGTTTTCAGTACTGAGAAATAAACCTAGAGCCTCAAATATGAGAGGCAAAGCCGGGCAGTGGTGGCGCACGCCTTTTAATCCCAACATTTGGGAGGCAGAGGCAGGCAGATCACTGTGATTTCGAGGCCAGCCTGGTCTACAAAATGAGTCCAGGACAGCCAAGGCTACACAGAGAAACCCTGTCTCAAAAAAAAAAAAAAAAATATGCATGACAAGTACTATACCAGCTGAGCTCCAGCTCCAGCCTCTTGAAGCTTGGTATTTCATCTTCCTAAGGCACAAATATGCCCTTGTTGGGTTCCCAGCCCTGCTGATGCAGCATCCCTCATTTCATGGAAGGGAACCGGTGGCTTCCAATTAATTCCCTTTCTGCCCATTTTGTCTTTTCAATTTTATAGAGCTGGCTAATGCTGCTGAAAGATCCCAAGCAAAGGAAGACATTCTACATGAACAAGACACACCCTCCCAGTTTGGACCACCAAAAGAATCACTGAGACAGCAGATTCATCGCATGTTTCTCTTAAGAGTGAAGCTCATGCACTTTGTGAATAGTTTACACAACTACATCATGACTAGGGTTGGTGTTTATCTATCTCCCCAGTTCTTTTGTCTCATGTAGGTGATAATTCAAAGAGAACACTCATCATGTGTTTATAACCACAAAAGAGCCACCAAACACTTAGAGATTATGAAAAAAAAGAAAAGTAAACATAATTTCATTATTCAATAACATGTCTGTGAGAGGTAATATGTATATTAATATTTATTTATTACTGTGTATACAGTGCTCTACCAGGCCAGAAGAGGACATCAGATCACATTATAAATGGTTATGAGCCACCACCATGTGGTTGCTGGGAATTGAACTCAAGACTTCTGGAGGAGCAATCATGCCTTTAACCTCTGAGCTATCTCTCCAGCCCTGACAATATTTTTTTCCTGACAATATATTTTTAGTAAATATTTTTATTCTTTGAGAAATCATACAATATATTTTGATCATATTTATCTCAGTCCCACCCCTTAACTCCTCCCAGACCCACTTCTCTTATTTATTTTATTTATTTATTTATTTATCTATTTATTTATTTATTTTGGTTTTCAAGACAGGGTTTCTCTATGTTATCTTGGCTGTCCTGGACTTGCTTTGTAAACCAGGCTGGCCTCGAACTCACAGTGATCCGCCTGCCTCTGCCTCCCGAGTGCTGGGATTAAAGGTGTGCACCACCATGCCCGGCTCTTATTTTGTTTTATTTTAAATAACTCATGAACTCCATTTTGTGTCCGTATACTCCTGAGTGGAGGCCCTATCCATGGGAGCATGGTTGACCTACTAACAAGGAGCCATACCCCTAAAGAAAACTGATTGTCTCTCCCCCAAATGCCACCAGCTGTCCATAGCTCCTCACTTAACAGTGGGAGCTCATGAACCCCGTACCCAAGATTAACTGGTTTGATCTTAAGTAGGCACTGACAGCTGCTGTTTGCTTCCTGAGCGCAGTGGTCCCATCATATCCACAAGACACTGTTTTGCTTTGTCCTCCCTGATCACCTGACTCTTACAATCTTTCCACTTCATCTTCCATGATGGTCCTTGCCTTGGGGAAGGGCTATAAGATAGATGCCCATTTGTGTCTGAGCCTGTGGAATGGCCTTTAGAACTTTTTAGTAGACCACTAAAATTTCATCATTGGTGATAGCTGTCTCTGAAAAATGGCTTCGGTATTTAATAATAATCTAAATCCTAGGTAAGGGTGATATTTAAGAAAGAGGTACAACTGGATTATATCTTTTTTTTTTTTTTTTTTTTTTTTTTTTAAGATGTAATGGGCTAAGGAAACAACTTAGTAAATAAGGCGCTTATGAGGACTGGTCTCCAGAACACACAGGGCCCAGCAAGGATGGTGGTGACCTGCCCAGGGAGCCAAAGACTGGAAATGCCCAGGGCAGGATAAACCAGCAGATGGAGGGAACCTGGGCTTCTGAAAGAGACCTGCTTCAGTAAATAAAGTGAAGGTCTCCATACATGTGCTCACGCATACTCACTACACACACGTACAGGTGAAAAGAAGTTCTCCAGAAAGCAAGAAAGGTGCATTTTTCAGTCATGCAAAAACCAGTTCCAGAGATGCAGTTGTCAGAGAAGAGCTCAGATGCCTGGACTGTGGCAGCACTAGAGGACAGCACTCACTTCAGCAAAGACCCTTCGTGCTGCCCCTTTGGTTTACCTCTAGGCAAGATGGTCTAACTCATCTTGTTGGGATGCAGTGACTTAAAAGCCAGTGTGAGAATGTGGCTGGGTTGCTCTGCATGCCTGATTGCAGTACCACTAGCCTTCACAGAGCCAGCGTAAAGCACTTAACTGTGAAAAGGGATAAATAGGAGCTTAATTTTTACTTAGTTTTTTGTTTTCTATTTGAAGTAAAGTTAGGTTCTTCTTAGAGAAAGATCAATACTGTACTGTCTGAACTTACAAAAATTCATTGAAAATGTTTGTATTATAAAGATGATGCGTAGGAGCTGGGTATGGTGGTGCCTGCCTGTAATCCCAGCACTCAGGGAGGCAGAGGCAGATTCCTGAGTTTCAGGCCAGCCTGATCAAAAATGAGTCCAGGACAGCCAGGCTACACAGAGAAACCCTGTCTCAAAACAAAAATAAACTGAGGGTTCTATCCCCAGCACTGAGTGAATGAGAGAAAGAAAAGGCATACTGGGGAGGTAGCTCAGTTGGTAAAGTACTTACCCCAAAGGCATTAATAACTTGAGTTTGGATCCCCAGCACCCACGTGAAAATCCGTATGTGGTTGCACACACCTAGGGAGGAGGCAGAGACAAGAGAATCCTAGAGCTTGCTGCCTGTGCAGCCTGGACAAACAGATCAGTGCTAATTAAGCTTCTTGTCTTCTCATTCAAGATTCTTCACAGTACAGGGCTGGAATTTCAGCATCAAGTTGAGGAAGCCAAAGATTTAGATCAGTTGATTAAAATTCACTACAGGTATTTGTCAACCATCCATGATCGCTGTCTGCTGAGAGAAAAGGTATGTAGAGTACCATTGGGTATAACCAGTGGGTGGAAAGGAATCTAGGCAAGCAGGAATGTCTGTCTGTTGTGGAGTTTAGAATCTTACAACTACGGCCCTCCGTGTGTGGTAGTGCACGCCTTTAATCCTACACTTGGGAGGCAGAGGCAGGCAGATCTCTGTGAGTTCAAGGCCAGCTTAGTTTACAAAGAGAGTTCCGCACAGCCAAGGGTACACAGAGAAACCCAGTCTCAAAAAAACAAAGAACCTGCTGTCCCACACCATCTTCTCTTAGAGAAGAACAGGTTCAACGGGTTACACATGGTGCCCACAGTCTGCCTGCAGGAGTGAAAACTCAAGTGTGCAGTTAGGCAATGAAAGCGCACCGCCAATTTGTTATGAATATGTGGAGCTGAGTATGAGTAGTTTTACTCCTGTTGACCTTCTGCCCCAGGTTCACTGATGAGTCTAGATGGCAAGAAAGCTTGCCAGCCTGGAGTGCAGGGTTACATTCCACCTGGCCTTGGTCCAAAGCCTCGCACCTTCCTTACACATAAAAGACAGTCATTCTAATGATTTACTTTTTCTGTGACTTAAAAATAGAAGTATTGGTGTCATTGTTAATAGTTACAAAACCCATATTTTGTCTCCAACATTGATGTTTAGGTCAGCTTTGTGAAAGAAGCCATCATGAAAGTGTTGAACCTGGCGCTCATGTTTGCAGAAGGTTGGCAGGCAGGCCTAGGAGCTTGGCAGTAAGTATGTGCGATGTGGTAACCCGTATGGTAGCCATTTCAGCTTTCCTTCTAAGTAGCTTCATTTGAAGAGTCTTTTCACGCCTAATCTTGATAATGGTTCACACACCACTGTAACTGAGAATTTACATTTTTAACTTGAAGAATGGGAGTGTACTTTATTGGCTTGCCTACCATGCCTAAGGACTGAAGTTCAATTCTATGCAGTACCATAAATAGAATCTGTCTAGTTAAACTAAATAGCATCAGGAAAGTCAGTTTTTTTATAAGGAGCAAAACAAGTTTGTTTGTTTTTTTTAATCTGACATCTTTTAATTAAAATAAGAAACATCCCTAGACTATATACAAGGCTCAATTTCTTATAGATACCTTCAAACATGGAGAAGTGTATAGGACAGCATAACAAACCAGCGTGACTCACCTCAGCAGTTTCTGAAGATGAACAGAGCCCCACCACCTCACAGTTGCTGAAACAACTTAAATTATGAACATTATGCTGGGATACTGTGCAGATTTCTGTGTTTGTAAGCTCTAAAAGAATGTATATTTTATTTCCATTATGATTTTCACTTGTATCATAAAGACTTAAAAGTCGATAAGCAGCAAAGGGCCCAGGAACTCTGTCTTCCAGTCTCCAAGAACATCTCCAGCTTTGTTTTTATGCTGAGCATTGCACTTGGGGCCTTGCATATGCTATGAAACTGCTTTACTACTGAGCTGCACTACCAGCCCAGCTATCTTCTTATGTCAACTTGAATATGCGTTTCAGTGTTTAGCCTGTCTCCTTTATGAATTATATGCAGTGATAGTTTACTTTGCTGAGGTAAAAGTTCATGCCTTGTGGGTTGGAGATTTTGTTTGTGTGCTTGTCCCTGTATCAGGAGTATATTCATACAAATATGCAAGGATGCAAGTAGCTTAGTCTGTACATAGAGGCCAGAAGAGGGTGTCTGGATATCTTCCTCTGTCATTCTCCACCAATTCCTTTGAGGTGGAGTCTCTCCCTGAACCTGGGACTCACAGTCCCTCAGCCAGACTGGAAGCCAGTAAGCTCCAGCAGGCCTTTAGTCTCCACCCTCCTCAAAGCTGTGGTTGCAGGCATGTGAGAGGTTATTACATAGGTGTTGGGATCCAAATTCCGAGCCTCGAGGTTGCACAGCAATCACTCTTAACAGCTGAGCTACCTCTCCAACCCTTGACTGGGTTTTATAACAACATCTGTATTTAGTCCATGTTAGTAAAGAGGGAAGCGTTCACCTCTGTGTTGCTGTCATTCAAAAGCTTAACCTGTAGCGTTGTGATAGTAAGGATGCTCACAATTGTGGGTATGAGAAGATTCGCCTTGGGCTGGTGAGATGATTCAACACAGAAAGGCCACACGAGCCTGACAACCTGAACTCAAGCCTCGAAAGCTACATAAAGGTGGAGATAGAGCCCTCATTGCAGAGAGCTGCTGCCTGAGATCATACGCATGCAGTGGTGCCCACATAACCAACACATTACTCACAGCCATGCATGATAATAGTAAATACAAGAAAAAAGACAGACACTAGGAATGTAGCTCAGTGGTGAAACACTTGCCTAGGACAGCTTATGTCCTGAGTTCCGTTCCCCACAACACAAAACAGAAGTCTTCCTGGCTTGATATATCCTATCAAAGTATACAAAAGTACTTTCTCTGTAACACTGAGCCAGAAGAGAGAAGCACTACTCCAGATGCTTTACTAAGTTTAAATTATTCCATTTGTATGACAAAAGCAAAAAAGCAAGGGTGAGGACTTAAGCACTTTAGAGCTGGTGTGGAGACATAAATTTTGACCTACTTGAAAAGTGGAGGCTGGAAGATCGTGAGTTAAAGTCTCTGTGCACACCAATATTTATGAAATGTTTTGGTTTAAAATGTATCAAAATTGCTTCTAAGTAAGTACTATGGAAAAGATGAGAGGAGGTTTGTTGGCTCTAGGTAAATGACTGCCAAAGATGGTTGATGAGCTATGCGTGGGGGACGGACACACACACACACACACACACACACACACACACACACACACACACACACACACACACACACACACACACACCACACACACACACACCACCCACCCACCCAGAAAATATACCTAATAAATGGACCAGAGTCCATCTTGGTAAACCAGTGAGTACACACTGGGGATATTAACATGAGTCCGGATGATAGGTCAAGAGTAAGGATAATCAAAAATTTATCAGCCATGTCACCACAATATGGGTGATAACTTATCAAAGCTTCATCCCATCCCGGGACCTCTCTGCAGGACCTGCAGGCATCTTGACAGTCTCTCCTCTACGCCTCCTGTAAGCAGAGTCTTACCTTCTGTAAAGGTGAAGAGGAAACATCCAGAAGCTTCCTAGTTTCCACTTTCCCACACATGAGTCTTGTGCTTCCCTGAAGGGTGGGGCGTGGTGGGTGATTGCAGGGAATAGATCAGCTTGGAGGAAACCCCTGTACAACATGAACATATTGTAACGTGTTCTCCTGTGTATGTTGTGGGTCTCTGTGAGTTTGAGGCCAGTTTGGTCTACAAAGCAAGTCCAGGACAGCCAGGGCTACACAGAGAGACCCTGTCTTTGAAAAGAAAAAGAAAGATAAGATGTAGTTCCAGCTACTTAGGAGCTAAGGTATTAAGTGCCTGTCAAACCAAGCCAATACAATGAGGTGCTGTCTATGAGAAATAATGCAAATTAATGTAAAGTACAATGTTTCATAGTTTATAATAATTAGCCTTAGGATTTTAGAAATTAACTCCAATGATAATTTTATAGTCTACCTATTACTAGTTCCTATGAACTTAATAAAAATTGAAATTTGCTTTCCTTCTTAGAATGGAGTCTATAGAAAAAATGGAATCCGATTTTAAAAACTGCCACATGTTTCTCGTAACCATTTTAAATAAAGCAGTCTGTAGAGGATCATTTCCCCATTGTGAGTACATCATCTTACCTTGTCACTGCTTTATTGTAACTACATTGTAGGTGTCAGTATTTGCTACTAGTCTCAGGGAGGATGAGTTCTTCTCGTTTCAAAACTGGAAAGAAAGTACTTAGCCATGATTTGAATTGCTTTTGCAGAATTATGATGGGGATAACTATTATATAGATATCACTAAAACTGAAGGTCTTGCTTATTTGTGTGCCTTTTATCCAGTAGATTCCTAAAACTGAAATGTAGTGGCTTGGAGAGTTAATTTCTCCCTCTTGACTGTCATCTGAATCCTTTGTTATTATTCCTTTCTTTAAAAAATACAGATTTTAGCAACTTCAGAACTTTCAAATTACCTCTCATTACAAAGAAATGTGCATTTTTTCAGTCCAGAATATAGAGTGTGAAGGAGATAAGAGATTTCTGAAGTGAATCATTGAGGAGATTTTAATCTGTGGCAACAGATAAGTGGTATCTGGCCACCCCCGCCCCCCTTTTGGTAAAGAATGTGTGTAGTGGTAAGCCAGGTGGTGACTGCGTCGGCGCACACCTTTAATCCCAGCACTTGGGAGGCAGAGGGAGTCGGATCTCTGTTAGTTTGAGGCCAGCCTGGTCTACAGAGTGAGTCCAGGACAGCCAGGGCTACACAGAGAAACTTTTGTCTTGAAAAACAAAAAACAAACAAAAAAAGGATGTATATAGTGTGCATTTTCTGACTGCAATATATTTACTAAGCATAACCGGATGTGGGGGGAAATACTGCAGTCTGCCTGTTGAGTAACACTGATGTATTCTGTCTGTATTTACACAGGGCCAGGGTTATGGAAGCAGATGCCATCCGCAGATTAGAATACGGCACTGTATTATGAGCTAGCCCAGGGTTTATGCCATATAAACAAATGATGTGTCCAACAAAAAGCTGATTTTCATTTTCAAGATTAAAAGATCTGAGATAAAAATGTCATCAACTGTTTACATTTATATTAACAAATATCCTCCTCATTATATAATAAGAATATTGATACTTTAAAATATAATACATCTTTAAATACCTTCAAGTCTTGAATTCACTGCAGCCTTATTTAACATATTTAAACATATTTAGACCTAATATTGAACCTTTTTTTTTTTTTTTTTCTTCCCACAGTGGAATCTCTTGCACTCTCACTCATGGCTGGCATGGAGCAAAGTTAAATATCTTTAATGTAACAAGTACCTCACACATCATCATCATCCGTGTACATTTTGGCTGTTTGCAGCTAAGGACTAAGAATCTTTTTCAACTGGGCGTGGTGGTGCACACCTGTAGTCCTAGCACTCGGCAGGCAGAGGCAGGCGGATCGATGTGAGTTCTAGTCCAGGACTGCCAGAGCTACACAGAGAAACCCTGTCTTGGGAAAGAAAAAAAAAGTGGGGCTCCTCGCGTGTAGGCCCAGGCAGCATGGCCACTGAGCTGCAGCGGAGCGGGTGACATCCTGTGGAGGAACCATGAAGCACTGCAAGGTGGAGATTCAGGATGCAAAGCCGAGGGGGAAGCTGTGCTTCCTGGACTGGTGGAGCCTCAAGCCACCATTGCTGAGATCAAGAACCTTTTCACCAAGACGCGCCTGCAGTGGTGTCCTGCCCTCCAGTCCCTCCGCGGACCTGAAGGCAAAGTCCTTGAGAGAGGAGGATGTCATGCAGAAGCTTCCTGTGGCCACCATGGCCATGCTCTACTTCTGGGACCTGGGGCCCCAGATCAGCTGGGTGACGGTCTTCCTCACTGAGTATGCCGGGCCCCTTTTCATCTATCTGCTCTTCTACTTCCAGATGCCCTTCATTTATGGCCGCAAATAGGATTTCACCTCCTGCCGACACATAGTGATACACGTCGCCTGCATCTGCCACCCATTCCACCATATCAAGCGCCTGCCGGAGTCACTTTGTTCACTGCCTCTTTCACAGAACCATGCCTCTGCGAAACATCTTTAAAAACTGCACCTACTACTGGGGCTCTGCTGCGTGGATGGCCTATTACATCAACCATCCTCGTATACACCCCCTACCTATGGAGTTAAGCCAGTGCTGGCCGTTTTTGCGATCTGCCAGCTTGGCAATTTCTCCATCCTCATGGCTCTTCAGGACCTTCAGCCTTCTGGGTCCAAAGGATGACCCCATACCTCACCAAGAACCCCTTCACCTGGATGTTTCTGTTGGTGTCTGTCCCAACTACACTTACGAGGTTGGGTCCTGGATTGGCTTTGCCATCATGACACAGTATGTCCCAGTGGCCCTCTTCTCCTTGGTGGGCTTCACCCAGATGACTGTCTGGGCCAAGGGCAAGCATCGCCCCTACCTGAAGAAGTTCCGTTACTTCCCGCCCCTGCGCATGCCCATTATACCCTTCCTGCTCTGAGCAGCTCCTCATGAGCTCTCCACCCATTGCCCCGCTGTCCCGATGTGGCCATGGCTCTCCAACAGCAATAATAAAACCTGCTTATCCCCCCCAACACACCAAGAAAGAGAAAAACAAAAAAAGAATCTTTTTTATTTTTAAACCTATCTATACAAATGAATTGTAGATAATTAGCAAATATGTGTGTGTGTATATATATATTTGTATATCTAATTGCAAAATATGTATAGGTATTATATAAAAACAGACTACTAATTTTTCTTTTCTTCTAAAAAATTGACTTATTTTTATCTTATGAGTATTTTGCCTGCTTGTTATACGTGCACCATGAGCAGAGCAGGTGCTCAGGGGGCATCAGACACCCTGTAAGTTTTACATTCTCTCGCCTAAATGTTACCTTAGATCTGACTATCCTTGAAGCATTTGAATTTTTATGTATATAGGAAATTCCAAAAGGAAAATAACAACCAATATCGTTGTGTAAACTGAACATTACTTACGGCCAGCTGTTATATAATGATGTTTAGCATTCATTAGCTAACCAGTAATATCTCAAATAAAACTGTATATAATTCAACTTTCCACGTTGTATCTTTATGTGTATTTTTCAGTAGGTGCTGTATAAGAACAGATGGAAAATGTAAGCAGATAAGTACAGTATGGACATAGCAGAACTGAACTTTTATAGCCAGCTGAGTCAAACTGATATCCTCATCCAGCCATGATAATACCTACCTTTCTGAGATTATAAAATACACTCACCAGATAGTCTGTATATTCTGTGCATGAGATGCACCTAATCTTTTCTTTGGTTTCTTGGGATTTCTGTTTTGTTTTGTTCTGTTGTGGTTTTTGTTTTGTTTGGTGGTGGTGGTTGGTTGGTTGGTTGGTTTTTGGAAACAGGGTTTCTCTATGTAACAGCCCTAGGCTGTCCTGGAACTCTCTGTTACACCAGGTTAACTTCAAATTCAGAGATCCTCCCGTCTGTGCCTCCAGGGTGCTGGGACTAAAGGTGTGTACCATCAGTTTATTTTTTGCATTCTTGAAACAGTCTTGCTCTTTAGCCAAGGCTTGCCTCAAACTCAGGCTCCTCCTGCTTCTGTGTCCTAAGTGCTATAATTACATGCATGCACAAACATACCTAGCATGTGCTTACTGTCCTTCTTAGGGTTACTATTGCTGTGGTGAAACACCATGACCTACAACTTCATCATTGGAGGAAGTCAGGACAAGAAC
This sequence comes from Acomys russatus, assembly GCF_903995435.1. Taxonomy (NCBI): domain Eukaryota; kingdom Metazoa; phylum Chordata; class Mammalia; order Rodentia; family Muridae; genus Acomys; species Acomys russatus. The sequence goes on from NC_067143.1 coordinate 13,943,720, forward strand.
TCAAGCAGGGCAGGAACCTGGAGGCAGGAGCTGATGCAGAGGCCATGGAGAGATGCTGCTTACTGGCTTGGTCATCATGCCTGCTTTCTTACAGAACTCAGGACCACCAGCCCAGGGATGGCACCACCTACAATGGCCTGGATCCATGATAAATCACCAATTAAGAAAATGTCCTACAGTCTTGCCCACAGCCTGATCTTCTGGAATGATTTTCTCAACTAAGGATCTCTCTTCTCAGATGATTCTAGCTTGTGTCAAGTTGACATAAAACTTGCCACCACACTCACTTTTTAGAAACAAATCACAAAGTATACTTTCTAGTCACAGTGCAAATAAAGTGCTAAGTACAAGATCCCATAAAGCAGTGGTTCTCCACTTTCCTAATACTGTGACCCTTTAAAATAAGCCAGGCAGTGGTGGCACACGCCTTTAATCCCAGCACTTGGGAGGCAGAGGCAGGTTGATCTCTGGAGTTCGAGGCCAGCCTGGTCTACAAAGTGAGTCCAGGACAGCCAGGGCTACACAGAAAAACCCTGTCTCAAAAAACCAAAAGAAGAAGAAGAAAAGAACCTCATGTGGTAAGTCCCAACCATAGAAATATTTTCCTTGCTGCTGTAGTGAATTGTAATGTAAGCGTCTGTGTTTTCCAATGACCTTGGGCAACCCCAGTGAATGGGTCATTTGACAGCTGAAGGGGACACAACCTACAGGGTGAGAGTCATGGCCGTAGAGAATCAGCTTGAAGATAATTTTGTGGCTGACAGGGAAGTGAAATCTCTTAGACTGAAGGCCACATGGACTGTCCAAGACCAGATGGACTGTGGGCCTGTGGTGAGAACAGGAGATGCACAGAAACACAATGTGTATGTCCCCACGAAACTTGAAAGTACCAGCCACTCCCGGAGCAGTGGGCTGTCAGGGTTCTGCTGAACTCAGCCCTCACGCTCAAGCAGGAACTCCAGACCAAGACTTGCTCCTGTTTCCCTGGTCTTGGAGCCTGGTATCTGTGAGTCTCAGTCAGATGTGGCCCTGAAGCTCTGGGGAGGCATTAGATGCTGAGTTAACTGAATAAACCATTGTTTCAACTTATAAAAAAATATTTTATCGGGGGGCTAGAGAGATGGCTCAGAGGTTAAGAGCACTGCTTGCTCTTCCAAATGTCCTGAGTTCAATTCCCAGCAACCACATGGTGGCTCACAACCATCTATGAGGTCTGATGCCCTCTTCTGGTGTACATGCAGGCAAAACACTGTATACTTAAATAAATAAATCTTTTTAAAAAGTATTTTATGTATCAAAGCAACAAATGAAATTTTAGCTCTTATAATACATGTATGAAATAGTTCTGAATTCATTCTTTCATGTAAAGAACCAAGATATCCCAGGATAATTTATTTAAAAGCGTTCTTCACTGAATTTTTTAAATCCACTAATCACAGATGCATGAGTTTATTTCTATGCACTTATCTCTATTCCTTTATATATGTCTATTCTTAATTTCCAAGGTCAAGCACATTCAGGATAGCATGGTGTATACGTGTAGGGTGTTTTAACTCCAGTTTTTGAGTCATGTAATCTTATTCATTTTTTACCTAGATTATTTTGTCTTCTCAAGACTCTTTACATAGTCTTATGAATATTAGGATCAGCTTTTCTAGCTGCCAAAAAGTTCATTGAGCTGCACGTGGAGTGAGAGTCTCCAGACACGGGGCTCTACATGGTGAGCACATGGGATCTTTGCTCTGTTACATAGGTCTAAAGTTTTTTCAGCAGTGTTGTTTTTCAGTGTAAAAGTTTTATACTTTTGTTAATTTTATCCGAGAGTATTTTCTTATATATAGTATTGTAGATTTGTTTTCTTTTTTCAGTTAGTAATTTTTAATATGTAAACATAGGTGATTTGTCTATATCAGTCATATCCTTCAACTTGCTGGCCTTGTTGCACACCAGTACTCTTCTGTGTATACATGTTGCCTTTATGCATTTCTACATATGCGATCATGTCATCAGTAAATGTTTGATGAGCAGGAGATGGCTTAGTCAGCAGCGTGAGAGGTCCTGAGTTTGATCTCCAGCACCCACATAAAAAGCCAGACATGGTGACATATACTTGTGATTCCAGCACGGGGCCTCTCCAGACAGCCAGCATATCCTAACCTGCAAGCTCAGGGTTCCAGCACAAGATACTGTCTCAAAAAACAGTGTGACATGAACTCTGATGCCCCACATTTGACCACGGCCCCTGGATGGGGAGGCCTGGTGGCACTCAGAGGAAGGATAGCAGGCTATCGAGAAGAGACTTGATACCCTATGAGTATATACAGAGAAGTCCCCATCAGTCATAGTCATAGGGGAGGGGAGTAGGGAAAATGGGAGGCGGGGGAGGAATGGGAGGATACAAGGGATGGGATAACAATTTAGATGTAATATGAATAAATTAATTAATTGTATATATATATATATATATATTTTTTTTTTTTTTTTTTTTTTTAAACAGTGTGACAAGGTCCACAAGATGGCTCGGTGAATGAAATGCTTGTCACACAAGCCTGATAACCTAAATTTGGTCCCAGGAACCCATCTAAAGGTAGGAGAGGGCTGACATCACAAAGCTGTCCCCTGACTTCTCCACACATGTCATAACATATGTATACCCACACATGCACATCACACACACAATGGCGCCTTTCATTGTCACTGTAAGAAGAAAAGTTGGAATCTGGAGAGATGGCTTAGCAGTTAAGAGTACTGGGGTAGGTTCCCAGTGCTCACGTGGCAACACACAACCTCTATAGCTCTAGCTCCAGTGGATCAGCCCTCTCCTGGCCTCCACAGGCACCAGGCACACACATGTTGCACAGACGTATATGCAGACAAAACATCCACACATAGAGATTATAATAAAATTCTCTATTTAAAAAAGTTGTTGGCTTCGTAGGAACAGCACACTAAGTTGACATAGAGCCTCCATACACACACTCATACACACATGCCCACACCTACACATACACAGTAATTCTTCCAATATTAGTGAGTTACTTCATTTTCTCTCCTAATTGTCATAGCTAGAAACTATACGACAGTCTTAAGTATAAGACAATGTCCCGGCATTTGGCCTAAAGAGAAAGTTTTCAGTCTTCCAACGTTATAATGTTAACTCTGGGTGTTATTTTTTAATATATATGCTTTTTATTTGAGAAAGTTCCCTTATAATTTCTATATTGTTGAGTATTTTTACTATAACAGAATTACATTTTTAAGATGATTTTTCTACATATCCTGGTGAGTCTGAGGTTTTTGTTTGTTTGTTTTTGTTTTTGTCCCTTGTTCTTTGGGTCTATTGGTTTATTACATTGAACAAACCTTTTGGTCCTAGGATAAACTCATCCAGGTCATGATGCATATGCTGTTGGAATCAACTTGCTAATGTTTGCTCTTTTTTTAAGATTTATTTATTTATTTTATGTATATGAGTGTTCTATCTGCATGTCCACCTGCAGGCCAGAAGAGGACATCAGATCATATTACAGATGGTTGTGAGCCACCATGTGGTTGCTGGGAATTGAACTCAGGACCTCTGGGAGAGCAGCCAGTGCTCTTAACCTCTGAGCCATCTCTCCAGCCCGTTAATATTTTCATATTTTTGAATGTTTGGTAGAAATTCACCAATAAGGAGATAAGACCTTAAGCTTTTCTTCTTGGAAAGCTTACTTCCTGGTTAAGCATGAGGAATCCCAGGATGGTCCTGTGTCTGGACATCTATAGACAACCACTGTGGTGTCCCATGAGATGACTCTGCCTTTGAGCATTCCAACCCTGTGGTAGGAGAAGTGGCCTCAGAAAGCTGGAGGCTCAACAGCTAAGAGCACTTGGAACTTTCCAGAGTTCCAAAATTTTATAATTTTGACCTCTTTGGACACCAACACAGATATGGCATATACTCACACCGAGAAACAGAAATTAAAGTAAGGATAGTAAAATAAATAAATAAATAAATAAAAAGATTTCAGAGAGCCCCTTGTTCTTTTCCCAGTTCTGAAGATTAGGGTTCCTGTTAGTGCCTTTAGCAAGTATTAGAACATAACATGGTTGTTGTTGTTGTTGTTTTGAGACAGGGTTTCTCTGTGTAGCCTTGGCTGTTCTAGACTCACTTTGTAGACCAGGCTGGCCTCGAACTCACAGTGATCAGCCTGCCTCTGCCTCCCCGATTCTGGGATTAAAGACGTGCACCACCACACCCAGCACTTGGAGACTAGTTTACCTGTCTCTTTATGAATGCTTCTCCAGACTCTTCCAACTTCTGTGATACAGTTCCAAAGATGCTTCCATGTTTTTAAAGAGCTCCACTCTAGAACCAATGTCCTGTTTTCCTATGTTTGTTTTGTTGTAGATGAAGTTTAGTTGTAGAGTGTTTACCTAGCATGTGCAAGACCGTAGGTTCCATCCCCAACAGTACCAAAAGGGTAAACACACACACACACACACACACACACACACACACACACACACACACACACACGTTTGAATTACAATAATGGAAAGCTGAACTAAATTCTATAAACAGGTTTTAGAACTTCAGTTTCCAAGGCTAGAAGTTTAGATGAAAGAGCCCCAAATGTCTGGCCTCTAGTAAATATCAAAAGTCAAGGAGAGAGAACATCTGAAAATGAAGCCTGTTCTTTTTGTTTGGTTGGTTTTTGTTTTTTGTTTTTCAAAACAGGACTTCTCTCTCAGTGATCCACCTGCCTCTGCCTCCTGAGTGGTGGGATTAAAGCTATTCATCACTAGTTGGTCGATTCTTTTGTTTCGTTTTGTTTTCTGAGACAGGGTTTCTCTGTGCAGCCTTGGCTGTCCTGGCCTCACTTTGTAGACCAGGCTGGCCTCGAACTCACAGCAACCCGCCTGCCTCTGCCTTCTAAATGCTGAGATTAAAGATGTGTGCCACCATGCCAGCGAGACAAACACTGAGGACAGGCTTATCCTTTCCCTCTTCTCCCCTGTCCCTCCCCCCCCACCCCCGCAAACAGGGAGTGGAGGAGAGAGGGAGGGAGGGAGGGAGGGAGGGAGAGAGAGGGAGAGAGAGAGAGAGAGAGACTCCCCCCCCCCCTCAGACAGGGTTTCTCTGTGTAGCCTTGGCTGTCCTGGACTAGCTTTGAAGACCGGGCTAGCCTCGAACTCACAGTGATCCACCTGCCTCTGCCTCCTGAGTGCTGTGATTAAAGGCATGCGCCACCACCGCCTGGGCCAGTTGGCCCATTCTTTAAAAGTTTAAGGGTCGAGTGAGTGACACCTTGAGGGCAGCTGCTCTGTGACCTAGGTACCCACCACTGGGCCACCTATTCCGAATCACCGCACTGGGCATCAAGCTCCCAACACATAAATCCCTGAGGGATACATTCAAACCATTTCCAGACCAGTATAGCCCCACTCTAAAGGACATTTTAAAAATCTTATTTAAATGTGAAAAACTGCTTTATTCCTGGGGTTGAGAACAAGACAAATGTCTATCTGATCCAGAATTTCTATTCAGTGTTATATTGGAAGCACTACATGGTATATAACAGAAAAAACGCTCTGACTGGGGAAAAAAGCGAACTCAATAAGTTACATGGTTTTACATATGTATATGTGAAGTAGAATATGCCCACTGAGAAACCAACCTACCACTTAGAGATTAATAAAGGAAAAATGTTTTAATAGTGCATGTCAGGTGAAAGGGAACTAGGCCTAAATAAAAATCTGTGTCAGCATTTTGAGTAATCAAACATGTCTCACAAATACAGAAATTCCAAGATTCGGTTGCTTGAATAAACGGGGAAGTTTACAATGTAAAATATTGCCATAGCTTTTAACCAAGGTCATCTTCTCTGCCTGACAAAATTATGCTTTTCTTGATAGGGCCAGAGTGTTCCTTTAAATTCTGTTTTGTGTAACAAGATTTCCTAATCAAGTTTAGTAGATCCTTTGTAATATCAGCTTATTATTCCCAGTTTTTACTGTATCATATGTAGAAAATGTAAAGAAATTTCCAACTACAAGAACTAGTAAGTGAATGTAGTAAGTCAGCATTTAAAATCAACATAAAATACTTTTGTATAGTAGTAATAATTACAAACCAAAAGTTTTCTCAATATCAATAAGCAGTGTTGTGTGACAGAATTGGAAGGAGTAATTCAACACATATGGGTCTAATCACCCCAGAAAGGGAGCCCGCTACAGACTAAACAGTTACACCAGTGTCAAGTTTGGTGCAACAATGAATATTGTATTTTCGTTTTGTTTTTGTTTTGAGACAAAGTCTGTCTACATAGCCCTGTCTGACCTGGAACTTACAGAGATCCACCAGCCTTTGCCTCGACAATGCTGGGATTAAAGACGTGAGCCACCATACCCAGCCCCCAATGAGTTGTTTGTTTGTTTGTTTTTAACTGAGGTTACAAACTGTTGTGGGATCCACTTAAACCCAACATAACTCAAACACCATGTGGTTGCAGGCGACAAAAACATATATTGTAATCAAGCCAATACTGATCGATCAGGGCTGCAGAACAGAGTCGAGCTGAACTACAACCCTGAAGGAACATTGTACAGCATATTTAAAGGATGAAACCACAAAGCAAGGGGAAGTGAGGTGGGCTGTAGCCTTGTCCAGTCAGTGTAGGACTGCCAGCAAGATGGAGTTGTCCTTGAAATGGCTGGCCACAATTGTCTCTTTAACAAGCTGTCCCTGAGATGTCCCTGAGATGTCTGGACTCAGACAACAGCCTCCTTACCAGAAGCTGTCCAGCTATTGGGAAGTCCCCAGCTCCACTAGGGCCTGGGACCTTGAATTTAGTTTCTCCCTTTGATTAAACGGAGTCTGAAAGCCCAGCTTGGTGGTGCACACCTGTAATCCCAGCACTCAGGAGGCAGAAGCCAGTGTACCTCTGTGAGTTTGAGGCCAGCGTGATCTACAAAAGTGAAGCCAGGACAGCCAAGACTAAGCAGAGAAACCTGTCTTGAAAAAATAAACAGGGGCTGGAAGGATGGCTCAGAGGTTAAGACCACTGTCTGCCTCCCATAGGTCCCTTTCCTCCCCAACTTGCTTCTTGGTCATGATGTTTTGTTGAAGCAACAGAAACCTTGAGACACTTACTGATTGATGTTGGTTGTAGCTGCCACAGCCGAGAAACAAGCTCACCAAGTTGCTAAGCCTTCATTTTCTGACGGAGCGGAGGGCTTCAGTCTTCTTGGAAAAGGCTGACGCCCAGCTAGCTCATGCCAGTTACTTTAGTCAAACATTATACATGGATAATTGGGGCTGGGAACGGTTTGAACTATGAAAGTTATCTTGCCCTTGCCCTGCCCATAAGAGCAGACACCCCACAACGAGTCTCAGTCCCTTTTGACCATGGCTAGCCATAATCAAAAGCAAGAGCTTCCAGTTTTCCAAGAGTGTCTTAGAACCAGGGTCTATGCAGTTGCAAGCTCTCACGAAGCACCATCTGCAGATTCTCCAGAGAGACAACATTTTCTCAAGGTTTTGAACAGTCTCAAAACAATTTCTTAACCTCTTCAGATTGGCCCAAATATATAGCAAAGGCTTTGCTGAAATATTTCACTCCAAGCCAGACATAAAGGCTTTACTATACGTTCCACTTAAAGCCAGGCAGAAAGTCTTGACTTCATATATCACTTCAGACACCATATGACCTTTTTTTTTTTTTTTTTTTTTTTTTTTTTTTTTTTTTTGGTTTTTCGAGACAGGGTCTCTCTGTGTAGCCTTGGCCAACCTGGACTCACTTTGTAGACCAGGCTGGCCTCGAACTCACAGCGATTCGCCTGCCTCTGCCTCCCGAGTGCTGGGATTAAAGGCGTGCGCCACCACGCCCGGCTACCATATGACCTTTTACATTGTTTTTTTAAAGATTTATTTATTTATTATGTTTACAGTGTTCTGCCTGCATGTGTATCCATAGGCCAGAAGAGGGCACCAGATCTTAGTATAGATGGTTGTGAGCCACCATGTGGTTGCTGGGAATTGAACTCAGGACCTCTGGAGGAGCGGGCAGTGCGCTTAACCTCTGAGCCATCACTCCAGCCCTTTTACATTGTTTTTAGTGGTCATGTGTTACTACTGTAGATGTGGTGAGGCCTGCAAGGATGGAGCAAGTCAATGAGGTAGACTAAAGAAAGCCTCATGCAATCGTCAACTGTATGCAGGGCCCCAGACCATTTATACTCTGAGTGTTAAGAAAGGTCACATGGAGCCAGGCATGATGGCGCACACCTTTAATCTCAGCACTCAGGAGACAGAGGCAGGTGGATCTCTTTGAGTTCAAGGATGGGGGGGCGGCGAAGAAAGTAAGTAAAAGACAATATACCAAACCTATGGGATTGCCAGGCGTGGTGGTGCATGCCTTTAATCCCAGCACTTGGGAGGCAGAGGCAGGTGGATCTTTGTGAGTTTGAGGCCAGCCTGGTCTACAAAGCAAGTCCAGGACAGCCAAGGCTACACAGAGAAACCTTGTCTCGAAAAAAACAAACAAACAAACAAAAACAAAACACCAAACAAACCTATGGGACACAATGAAGGCAGTTCTAAGAGGTAAGTTCACAGCACTGAGTGCCTACACTAATAAATTGGGGAAATCTCACATTACTAACTTAGCAGCACACCTGAAAGCTCTGGAACAACCAAGAAGAAATAATACCCCAAAATAGCAGATGGCAAAAAATAATCAAACTTAGGGCTAAAGTAGTGAAATAGAAACAATACAAAGAATCAATGAAACGAAGAATTGGTTCTTTGAGAAAATCAATGAGATTGACAAACCCTTAGCCAAACTAACTAAAAGATGAAGAGAGAAGACTCAAATGGACATAATTAGAAAAGGAAGGATGGATATTATAATAGAAACCAAAGAAATTCAGAGAATCATGGGGCATATTTTAAAAGTCTGTACTCCGCCAAACTGGAAAAGTTAAAAGAAATGGATGACTTTCTTGATATATGTGGCCTAACCAAAGTTAAATCAAGATCAAATAAGTAATTTAAACAGACCAGTAATCCTTAGTGAAATAGAAACATTTATTAAAAGTTTCCCAACCAAAATAGCCCGTGGACAGATGGAGTCATTCCAGAAGTCTACCAGACATTTAAAGAAGAGCTAACACCAATACTGCTCAATTTATTCCACAAGACAGAAACTGAAGGGACCTTTTCTTTCGTTCTTGTCTGTGTGTCCTTTTCCAGTCTACCATGATAACATGGTAGCAAGGAGGAGGGATGATATCACAAGGGTTCTTTAAAGCATGGAGATAGAAAAAGAGTTCTGATAATAGAAGCAGTATTAGAGAGAAATTAAGCCCTGGCTTTGATGATGGGCAAAGGGGGCAATAGTTGAGATAAGGGAGCTGCCAATAGTGACTAGAAAAGAAAAAGTAGCATGCTTACAGGATCAGTGCTCATAACAGGCAAGCATTAATTACCCTGGGAGATTGATTAAGCTGGACCTCAGGGATACAGAATTTATAATACTATGCTAGCTTGCTTTCTTTCTTTTTCTTTTCTTTTTTGTTTTTCTTTCTTTCTTTTTTCCCCCCAAGACAGGGTTTCTCTGTGTAGCCTTGGCTGGCCTCGAACTCACAGGGATCCCCCTGCCTCTGCCTCCTAAGCACTGAGATTAAAGGTGTGAGCCACCCCCCCACCCCCCCCGCTGTTTTTTTGTTTTTCGCGACAAGGTTTCTCTGTGTATCCCTGGCTGTCCTGGAACTCACTCTGTAGACCAGGCTGGCCTCAGAGATCTGCCTGCCTCTGCCTCCCAAGTGCTAGGATTAAAGGTGTGGGCCACCACCACCTGGCCACTAAGCTAGTTTTCTGAAGCTGCTGTAACACATCATAATTTTAGTGGCTTAAACAAATAATGTCTCAAACTTCTAATGTTTCTGTTGCTGAGTTTATAAATTTTTTTGAGTTTATAATTTTTTGAATATATCTTCATAAAGGTGTAGATACCTGGGTGTGGTGGCACACCCCTTTAATCCTAGCACTTGGGAGCCAGAGGCTGTTGGACCCTGTAAATTCGAGGCCAGCCTGGTCTACAAAGTGAGTCCAGGGCAGTCAAGGCTACACAGAGAAACCCTGTCTCAAAACACAAAACAAACAGAAGGTATAGAAATAATGGTTTTCCCAGTAAATGTCCTAATGCATTGTATGTATGTATGTATGTATGTATGTATGTATGTATGTATGTATGTGTGTATATGTACATATACTATGCATATATGGGATCAGAATGACTTACAAGCTGTGGTCCAGCTATTCCAACAATGGCTGCCTGTGAACAGAAGGTCCAAGAGTCCAGTAATTATTCAGTCCGTGAGGCTAGATCTTCACCTGGCCTTCAGTATATCTTGGAATCCGGAAGAAGTAGGCTGTAATGCCAGTGAAGGAATGGGCTTCCCAGCAAGAGCAAGCAGATAAAGAGAGAGAGCAACCTTTGCTCTTCCAGATCCCTTTTACTGGCCGTCAGCAGACGGTGTGGCCAGATTAAATGTGGATCTTCGCAGTGCAGGGACTCTAGCCAGCTGGGAAGCATGGCTCTGGCAGTCCTTGCCTTTCTCCTCATTCCTTCTGCCTTGCTAAAAACTGTTAGCTTACATCCCTAAAGCTAGCCACCAACGTCTATTCCCTTATTTGGCCACTTCTTCCTCCTGAGGCTGACTAGCAAGGTCCAGCTATCAAAGAATTGAAATCCAGCAATCAAAAGCCCCCTTTGGCCGGGCATGGTGGCACACGCCTTTAATCCCAGCACTCGGGAGGCAGAGGCAGGCGGATCGCTGTGAGTTCGAGGCCAGCCTGGTCTACAAAGTGAGTCCAGGATGGCCAAGGCTACACAGAGAAACCCTGTCTCAAAAAACAAAAAACAAAAAACAAAAAACAAAAAAAAATGCCCCCTTTGGCCCATCTAATTAACATGCCCAGTTAAAATTAAACACTTCATCGGAATGCGGGGATTTCCCTTTTTCCCTTTATAAACCTCAATTTGCCTATGGGCCACTCCTGTCTCCTCTCTATCCAGGGGCAGTCCTTTGTCCCTGGGGACAACTACCCTTTCCCCCTCTCCCTGTGTCCTTCCCCTTCTCCGGCTCCTCTATCTCTGTCACTGCCTCTTATCTCTGCCTCTGTCCCTCTAGGGCAAACAAATTTTCTTTGTGCAGAGAACTGGCCTTGGGGTGTCTTGTGATGACTTTATACCCACCGCAAATGATCCGGATAGAGATTTATCTTCCCACTCTGAAGATCCTGATTTAAAAAGTGTCTTGTCACTTCAAATGATTTATGAAATTAAAAAAAAAAAAAAGCCGGGCATGGTGGTGCACGCCTTTAATCCCAGCACTCGGGAGGCAGAGGCAGGTGGATCTCTGTGAGTTTGAGGCCAGCCCTGTCTACAAAAGCAAGTCTAGGACAGCCAGGACTGTTACACAGAGAAACCCTGTCTCAAAAAACATTAAAAAAAAGAAAGAAAGAAAGAAAAGAAAAGAAAAGGGGGGGGGGGGGACCAAACCCTCACAGGTGTGCCCAGGCATTTGTTTTGGTTAATTCCAAATGTACTCAAGTTGACAACCAAGAAGAGCCATCACACAGCACAGAGGTTCAAGTATTTGATTGGTTGGTCCCTGATTGGTAGAATTGTTTGGGCAGGATTAAGTGTGGCCTTGTTCAAAGAATTGTGTCACTGGGGTAAACTTGCCCTCTCTGTGTGTCTCTGTGTCTCTGTCTCTCTTTCTGTCTCGGTCTCTCTGTCTCTCTGTCTCTGTCTGTCTTTCTGCCCCATGCTTGTGGATAAGATATAGGCTACTACACCAGTGCCATACCTGCCTGCCTGCTGCCATACTCCCCATCATGATGGGCATGGACTACCTCTCTAAAACTGTAATCAAGCCCCAATAACCTCTTTTTACCTATAAATTGCTTTGGTCATGGTGTCTCTTCACAGCAATAGAAAAGTAACTGAGACAGTAACACTAAATCTAAGTGCCTCAGCTAATGCAACTTGGGTCTCTCTGGAACTCTGACTAGGGAATGGTGAGAAAATGAAGAAAGGACAGATACCTGGATATATGTACAGAAAAGCTGGGGTCCGGTGGGCTGTGCACTGACAGAGCCACACCTATGACTTCTGTATCAGGGAACCTCAGTAACATGAAATGGCCACCTGGGTTTTTCCATTTTGGGGTGAGCTTTGGATGCACCTATATTGCCTGAAAATTGGGGGTGTGGACGTTCATTCATTAACCTGATCGAGTTATTAATATTTACACTGCATATCAAAATGTGAAATACCTTATGTTCAATGTATATCTCTATCTATCTATCTATCTATCTATCTATCTATCTATCTATCTATCTATCTATGTGTGTTTTATAGACAGGGTCTCACTGTGTAGCTCTGGTTATCCTGAAACTCATTCTGTGGAGCAGGCTGGCCTCTAACTCACTGAGATCTGCCTGCCTCTGCCTCCTGAGTGCTAGGATTAAAGGCATGTGCCACCACTGCCCAGCTATAAGTAAATATATTGATTGATTGATTGATTGATTTTTCAAGACAAGGTTTCTCTGTGTAATAGCCCTGGTTGTCCTGGACTCACTTTGTAGAACAGACTGGCCTCAAACTCATGAGGATCCGCCTGCCTCTGCCTCCTGAGCACTACCATGCCCAACCCACATTAAAAAATTTTTTTTAATAATATAGGGTAAAGAGAGGGAGGTTGTAGTGCCTTTTCACAAATTGTGGAAGCAGCCACAACAACCTCCAAGAAGTTTATATCACTTCAAACCTATCTTCAAATTATAAGCCAAGATTTCTTTAAAATACACATGTACATTTCCCCCGTGGATCTGTGTGATTTTTACCTCAGTGTGTTCCCATATCTGTTGGCACTGAAAGGACAAAACACACTAGTAGATTTTCTACTAATTATTTTCTGAAGAATTATTTTCCCAACAAAAAGCTTTTTTTTTTTTCTTCTTCAACACGACAAAAATTGACATCTTATGTGCATTCAATAGTAAATAGGTAAAATTTAACTTTTATTTCCACTTGGAGAGTTCCATTCCATATAAAAGTTAACAAGTGGTGGGCCAGGTGTGGTGGCACATGTCTTTAATCCCAGCACTTGGGAGGCAGAGACAGGTGGATTGCTGTGAGTTTGAGACTAACTTGCTCTACAAAGCCAGGCCAGGCCAGCCAAGGCTACAACAGAACCCTGTCTCACAAAACCAAACCAAAAAAAAAAAAAAAAAAAAAAAAGTTGACAAATGGTTTTTATTTTTAAAAAGTTGCCTTGATTGCATATAATGATATAATTCAAATTGCTTGTAGGACAGTTCAATGCTATACTGAAACCTAGTCTCCAGGTTACGGTCCTGCAGAAGCGGAGGAATGTCATCAAGCCCGCGCTTTGTATTTTGTTGCACCACACACTGCAACTAGTAAGCCAAGGAGTCACCATGTTGCATTTGTAGCCTCATTATGGTTTTGGTTTTGTTAATTTTGTTATTCTCGTTTGCTGTGCATATGTAGAAAAGCTATAGGAAGTATGCATTTAAGTAAATTTAAGGCCACATATTTTATAAAAGGTCTATTAGTTTAAGATGGTCAAAGCACCGGTGTGTTTGCTGTAAATAGAATTACATGAGTTTTATTTTTCTGATATTAAGAGTTACTTAATAGTTATTTCTGTTAAGTTGGGGGGAAAAGACTGGTGTGGGAGTTAGGTATGATGTCAAATGCCTGTAATTTCAGCACCTTACCGGTGGAGGCAGGAAGATCAGGAGTTCAAGGCTAGCCTGGGATACAGTCAAACCTCAAGGACAAAACAAACCGCCCAAATTCTTCACGGTAAGGAGGGTCGTTGTGAGTGAAGAAGGGTAGGAAGTTTGAAGATATTTCTGTCCTAAATTCAGCATTATGATGTATGTTGCTTAACCTGTCTCTCTGATTTTGTGTGTGTGTGTGGGCGGGGCAGGGACAGACAGTTGTTTTTGTTTTGTTTTGGTGAGCCATTCCCAGGAGTCTTGTTTTTTGTTGTCGTTTTTTTGTTTTTTGTTTTGCTTTGTTTTTTTGACATGGGGTTTCTCTGTGTAGCCTTGGCTGGCCTGGACTCGCTTTGTAGACCAGGCTGGCCTCGAACTTAGAGATCTGCCTGCCTCTCCTTCTCTGAGTGTATTCCCAAGAGTCTTAACTTGTGGTTGCTCTTACTAGTAGGCAAACAGCAGCACTGTTACTTCAGGGACCCCCGGCGGTTTATTTTTTTAGTTCAGTCTGGTAGCATGTGCTTGCTCCCCGAGCCCTGTTCCCACCACCCAACGCGTCTGTGTGCCCCTTCTTCATCGTGGTTGTTACCTCCTGTGTGTCTTCTGAAGTTCAACCTGGGGCCTGACATGAGGGCAGTGAAAAATTTGGAGCTTTGCGGAGGAGAAAGATAAGCTCAATTCCTGAAGCTTTTCATCAGCTGAGGACGAGTTATAATTAAATTAACCATCCTTTTGTTCTTGCAGAAAAAACAAGTCTTGATTCCCATGGGAACCCATTCACAACTTTAGTTCCTGGGGGATCCAACGCCCTGTTTGGACCTTTAAAGGCACCGGGCACCCACACGGTGCACTGACCCACAAGCCAGCGTAAAATAAAACTAACGAAACTTAAAAAAAATAAAAAGTATCTTTAGTGAATTCCCTACTCTCCCTCTTCATATACTGGCTAGTCCTGGAATTCTTTCTTCATCCGGCCTTAGCCAGAGCAGAGCTCCCCCAAATCGCGGAAAACTCCTGAGGCGGGTGGGCCTGGCAGTGTCGGGAGCTGTGTTCCCATCCTTTCCCAGGCTACAAATCAATCCACCGGCTTGACGGGTGGACCCCACCAAGCAAATCCCGGCTTCCTTTGCTGCTGTGACCGGAGCAGCAGGCAGAAGGCAGCAGGCAGAACTCCGACTAGGGAGACTTGGGGACCGAACGGGCCGCCCTGGAGGAGCGGGACCCAAGGCAGCCAGAGGGAGGAGGGAGGAGCGCCGGGAGGAAGAGGCCGAGCCGCCGAGCGCCGCCCCGGAGGAAGGGGAGGAGGCCGGGTGTTTCCTGGTGCATTCCCGACCCGCCCAAGTGACTCATTGGGGTGGCTAAGCTCCCCAGGCCCGCCCTGGATAACCGAAGGCGGCGCAGACCAGGTAAGGGCGGTCGCCTGGCCGCGGGGTCCCCGCTCCCCGCATAGCCCGGTGAGGCGAGCCTGCAGACGGCCTCGGTGCAGCCTCCGGGACCGCACGGCCTCCCGGAATTGCCTCCTGGGCTCTCGAGTCTCCCGGTTTTCTGCACGCCAGCTCCCGAGCTCGGGACTCCCGGCCCAGCTCGGCCGTTCCAGGGCTTCCTCCTCGGAGTCACACATTCCAGAATTCCCGGGCCACGGGCTCCCCAGTCCTGACTCCCCGTTCCCTTGGCGGTGCACCACCTGCCCTCCGGTGGCCCGGCCCCCCCGAGTGCTGAACCCCGAGCCCTCACCCCCCCGCCCAGACTCACCCCTTGGATCCAGGAGGATCCCAGATCTCGCGCTTCCGGCACGAGGTTTAGCTCCAAAGAGGAAGAGACTACGTTAGTATTTAGTATTTTACTGTTGAAAAGTAAAAAGCAGAGGGATAGTTAATGTTGCACTAAAGTGAGAAAACAAACCCGAGCCCTCCGTGGTTCTGCCCTCAGAAAAGGAAGGAGAAGGTAGTCGAGGGAGGGAGTCGTTCTCAGAATCTTGGAGAGAGGCATTTTGGGCTTTGTTAAGGAAACAGGATTGTTCGGGAGCAGTGGTGCGCCGCCGCACATTCTTAACGAATTTTACACTTTAAGCTTAACGCGTCTGCTTAATTTGCAACGTTTTGTGAGTAGGAGAAAAGAAGGAAGAGATTTGCAACTGGGGACTGGGGAGGGAGTTAGGCAAAGGAAGCATCAGGGAACAAGTGAGCCCGGTGATTTCTCTTGCTTGTCGGCTAACAGAAGCTTACATGAGTCGCTTACATGAGTCGCTTACATGAGTCGTGTTTGAAGCAGCTGGGATTCCCGGGTATTCCTGTAGGCAGTAACGGAGTGCTTGTCAACGTGGGTAT
Organism: Acomys russatus; assembly: GCF_903995435.1. Lineage (NCBI taxonomy): Eukaryota > Metazoa > Chordata > Mammalia > Rodentia > Muridae > Acomys > Acomys russatus. Next base: position 13,959,848 of record NC_067143.1, read on the forward strand.
TCTGCTCCTAGACCGTGGCCAAGTTCATTGGCTGGAAGCTGAAGCATACCAAACTGGTGGGGTGCCTGAGTACCTGAGTCTCAAGGATGCTAGTGGCTTTTAATAAAAACCCTGGATATGCAGGCACAGAGCCTGAATTAATTCTGTTTTTAAATAAGTGTAAGCCACTGCAGACATGCGTTGTAGGAATTCAATGGGAATGTTGTGGGGGAGTGGTTCTCTTGTTACCTGTCCACGTCCCCTAACAACACACACACACACACACACACACACACACAGTAATGTAACATTGTAAAACACTGCTGCTGAAAAGTCCCACTAAGAAAACACATCCACTAAGTATTTGTTCATATAAAGAAATGTGTATTAAGTTTTTTTAAAAGTAAGTAGTCGTGTGTGTGTGTGTGTGTGTGTGTGTGTGTGTGTGAGACTGTCTTTGCGTGTGCATGTAGAGGCTCAAGACTGATTTGGAGTTTTCCTTGATTGATACAAAGTCTCTCAATGGAACCCAGAGTTAACTGATTGAACAAGTCTTGCTAGCCCGGTAAGCCACCGTGCTGGTTGGCATTTGCATGGGTTCCTGAGATCTGAACTCCTGCACTCACGTTTGTGTGGCAGATGGTATCCACTGAGCCAGCTCCCTGACACTTTACATATAGTAAAGTTTTAAACTTTACATATAGTAAAACTCATGCTCTGGAGTGCTGACTGCCACTGTAACCAAGATGCAAAACCAGTTCCTATCATCTCAACATTGTCTCTCCTGTGTCCCTTGTAGTTAGCCTTTTCCTACCATCAACTCTTGGCAACTACTGGTCTTTTCATGGTACTGTTTTGCTTTCTCCAGAAAGTCTTGTGGTCATCTTTGAGTCTGCATTTGAGATGATACTATGCTATCAGTAAAATGTACGGAGGCATTGGGCAGAGGGTTGCCACATTTAAGGCCCTCCAAGGTCTTTGACCAGCCAAGCACGATTAAGGGAAAATGCATGATAACACATGTAGTATGATTTGTGTTACAAAAACTCTACTCAAATATGTCTCTAAGAAGTAAAGTCAATGCATTGAAAAGTAGATTCATGGGAAGGTGAGATGTCTTAGTGGGTTTAAACAGTAGGCATACAGGTCTGACAGCCTTAGTTACAACTTAAGGTGGAGAGACTGACTCCTGAAAGCTGTCCTCTGATGTCCACAAGGACACAGTGATTTGTGCTCAAATTCACCCTCCACCCCCAAACACATCATACACAAATAATAAGTACTGCTTTTAAAAAGACAAAATGTAGTTCAGGATACAACCCGGAAGAAAGAATAAAATGTTATTCCCCCTTACCTTCCTTTTAAATTTTCATTTAATTGCTTTATTTGTTTTTGGTTTCTGGAGACAGGGTTTCTCTGTCCATCCTGTAGAGCTTATCCTGGAACTCATTCTGTAGATCAAGCTGGCCTTGAACTCACAAAGATCAGCCTCTGCCTCCCGAGCGCCACTACCGCCTGGCTCCCTACCTCCTTAAAGCTTTATTTCTCTTTGACTTGTGTGTTTGTTGTTGCCTGCATGAGTTTGTATGCACCACATTCGTGCAGGAGCCTGTGGAGCCCAGAAGAGGGCATTGGATCCCTTGGAACAGGAGTTTTAGGCTGTTCATGAGCTGCTTGCTTTGTGGGTCCTGGGGACTGAACCCAAGTCTTCCTGAAAAGCTCTTAACTCCACACATCCCCTTTGAGACAGGGTTTTATTATGTGGTCCAGGCAGCCTTGAAGTCATGGTTCCTCTGCATTCGCCTTTGTGTGTGTGGGAAGGGGAAGAGGGGTTGAGGTGGTCTCACGAAGCCCTGCTGGGGCTTGAACTCCTGAGTCTCCTGCCTCCACCCTCTGAGTGCTGAGACTGCCGGTGTGACTATCACATTTCCTCACCACCTCAGCCTCTTGAGTGCCGAGATGACAGGAATGAGATAAACCTAGCCTGAAATAGTATTTTTAAAGGTAAGAAAATTTACAGCGGCCACCTCAATACTTTTTAAGTAGCTCAGAACTATATACAACTCTATATGTACTGAGAGGGGCATTCTAGCAGGAGTTTCTATGACACCGATTGCATTCCACCCATTACACATTTCCACTTAATGATGCTCAGCTGGTTAACGATCTTGGCCATCCTTAAATGTTGCAGTTATTTTACCAGTATGGCCTAATAATGTTTATTATATTATTAGGCCTATAATTATTACTATGGCAGTATTTTCTAACCAGCTAACAATCAAGACACAGATACTTGTTATATTTTAAAATAGCCTTAGTTAGTCTGGGGCAGGGCAGATATTAATCCCCTAACCTACTTCCCATAGTGGGGCAGGTATCCCATACCTGTCCCAATCCCATACCATCTGCTTCTAATAATTTCTGTCAAGTTACCTGCCATCCATAATCCCAAATACTTAGTAATTATCATCATCTGGGCCAAGTCTCAATCCGTGCGGCCATGTGCTTCTCCTCCACCTAACCCATGGCACAGCCTCCTTCTTCCTCCCTCTCCTCTGGTCTCTCCTCCTCCCAAGATTCTCTCTGTCTCTCCAAGTCCTAGAACCGTAGCCACACCTATCCCATTTGCCCTGCCCAGGTGTGATGGCCTTTTATTGGTCAAACAGGTTAGGCTCTTAGGCAAGGTACAGGTGGAGCAGAAACAGCAAGCAGTAATTAGCATCAAAATACATCAGACCAACCACCAGCACTTAAGTGTTGCTGTGTACAGAGTCTGGTCATTCTTTTTATTGATTGTATAGCATGGTGAAGTGTTGCTGAGTTATAGTGATATGTTGTAGTGTATCTACACAGTTCCATCACTGCATCAGAGTGTAATTAGGCTGATGAAAATAGGTATGAGTGTGAATTACATGACACAGTGCTAGGAGTGCTGTGGTCAGTGACTGAAACATTGATAGGCAGTGAACAAACTGTGTTCTTTAGTGTGGATGTATTATAATGTATTTGGTCAGTCTTCTGGGTGTGTCTGTGCACCACATGTGCACCTGGTGCCAGAAGAGTACCTTGCATCCCCTGGGACAGGAGTTAGGTATCATTATGAGCTACCATGTGGATGCTTGGAATTGAACCTGGGTCCTCTGGAGCCATTGCTCTTAATCACTGAGTCATCTCTCCAGCCCTTGACATTGTGGTTTTTGTTTGTTTGTTTGTTTGCTTTTATTTATTTTTTTCGAGACAGGGTTTCTCTGTATATCTTTGGCTATCCTGGACTCCCTTTGAAGACCAGGCTGGCCTCGAACCCCCAGGGATCCGCCTGTCTCTGCATGTGCCACCATGCCCAGCCAACATTGTGTTTTTTGTTTTTTTGGTTTTTTTTTTTAAGTTATTTATTTATTATTATATATACAGTGCTCTGCCTGCATGTATAGCTGCAGGCCAGAGGACGGCATCAGATCATGTTATAGATGGCTGTGAGCCACCATGTGGTTGCTGGGAATTGAACTCAGGACCGCTGGAAGAGCAGGCAGTGCCCTTAACCTCTGAGCCATCTCTCCAGCCCCCAACATTGTGTTTTTAACATTTATCTCCATTCCAGTTGATACTTGTGTCTCTATCCTTGTATACTTAACCCAAATTAATCATTCTGAAGGTGTCTTTTGTATTGGTGTGAAGAGACACCACGACAAAGGCAACTCTCTACCCTGACACCCCCAGATGGGTTTCTGTGTCGCCTTGCCTCTCCTGGGCTCACTTTATAGATAGACCAGGCTGGCCACATGCCTCTGCCTCCCTGAGTGCTGGGATTACAGGCGTGCGCCACTCTACCCGGCTAGACAAAGGCAGCTCTTAGAAGTGAAAACATTTCACTGGGGACTTGCTTACAGTGTCAGAGGTTGAGACCTTTATTGTGGCAGGCATGGCGCTGGAGCAGTTGCTGAGAGCTCCATCCTGATCCACAGGTAGAGAGCCTGGGTCTGGCATGCGCTTCTGCAACTCCAAAGCCCAACTCCAGTGACACATTTCCGGCTAATCCAGCAGTAATCAACCTATAGGTTGTGATCCCTTTGGGGGGTCAGTGACCCTTTCACAGGAGTCGTCTAAGGCCATCAGAAATATTTATATTACGATTCTTTTTTTTTTTTTTTTTTTTTTTTCGAGACAGGGTTTCTCTGTGTAGCCTTGGCCATCCTGGACTCACTTTGTAGACCAGGCTGGCCTCGAACTCACAGCGATCCGCCTGCCTCTGCCTCTCAAGTGCTGGGATTAAAGGCGTGCAACACCACGCCCGGCTCTATATGACGATTCTTAACAGTAGCAAAATTACAGTTATGAAGTAGTAATGACAACATGAGGAACTGTATGAAAGGGCCGCAGCGTTAGGAAAGTTGAGACCCACTGTCCTAATCCTTCTCAAATACTGCCACCCCCAGACGACTGAGCGCACAAATAGCGGAGCCACAGAAGGGAATGTGCTCACTCCCTTACCACTTCCCATGTTCGGCCGTGATTGGGAGCCAGCGTTTCTTTTCCTGTAAAGGTGCAGATCATGAATCGTTGCGGATCTGTGAGCTTTCTTGTTTATGTGCCATAATGTTAGAGCAGCATGGAAAATGAGTGGGTGTGGCTGCCTGCCAGCTAGGTTATTGACAGAGAAAGAGAGAGAGCGACCTGTAGTCATAGTTTGCTGACCTCTCAGTTCATATAGTTCTCATAGTGCCTCAAGATAGACACAGTTGTTATTTATCCTTCGTGGGTGCTGAGTCTGCAGATGAAGTAGCAGTCCGTGCTTACGTGAAAGGCCGGGTGTTGAATTCCATCATCAGATCCTTAAGCTTGCAAGTTTAAAGATTAGGAAGAAGGGGCCTGAGACGTGGCGCTTGGCTGCTCTTCCAGAGGACCCGGGCTCAATTCCCAGTACCACCTACGTGGCAGCTCAAAACTGTAACTCCATGCGCTGACACCCTCCTCACACAGACATACACACAGACTAAGCACCACTGCACATAAGAGAAAAAGAAGTAGATTTTTTTTTTTTAATTCGGAAAAAAGGTACAAAATACTGTCTTCCAAATGGTAGAGCGTCAGCAGTCTGTGGAATCAGTGTCGTCCTAGTTCTCCAGGTGTCCTCCAAGCCCCCCTCATTGGCTGTCTGTGAAATCGTGCTTCACTTAGCAGCAGCTGCTGGAGAAATGAATTAGGCTTGTATTCTTCTAGAGTATATACAGGGGATTTAGTAGACTGCCTTGTGCGTTAGGAGGCAGATAGTTCAGTTGTAACTGCATGCAATTTTTTTTTTATTGTGTGTTGGTTTACATCCCGCAATTGTGCTGAAATTTCTTTTAATAACTTTTACTCAACCAAGGATTTTTTTTTTTTCCCCTTGACATTGTAGCTGCCTGTCTTCTTTCTCTGGGTTGTAAGGTATGTTTCTAATTGTTATGTCACAATGCTGGGGTGACTCTTCATAATGCCTCTTGCCAAGCCCCTGGCTAGTCTCATACCACTGTGTAGTCCAGGCTGGCCTCAGACTGTGGACATCCCATCCTCTTGCCTTTTGAATGATGGATGAGCAGCAAGTGCCACTATGTGTGGCTATGTTTCTTTCAGTGATAATTTTTTTTGTCTTCTGGTCCTTTTTCCTGGATATCAGGATAGTTACTTCTGTTCATTTTTGGTTTTGCTTTTCGTGTGTCTTAGCTATTTTTGTGACAGGGTTCACTATGTAGCCTTGACTGGCCTGGCACTTGCTATGTAGACCAGGCTGGCTTTGAACTCATAGAGATCCACTTGCTTCTGCCTCCTGAGTCCTAGGATTAAAGGTTTATGCCACCATGCTTGTTTGGTGTATTCTTTTTCATTCTTTTGTTTTACTTCCTTTATGTCTTTAAAATGTGTTTCTCATGGACAGTAAATCTTTAGCACCTTTGGGTTTTGTTTTTTAACCATTCTGTACATCTTTGCTTTTCAATTTGAGCATCTTGTCATGTAATGCAAATTAGGTATATACTATGATTTTATTTTAGCTATTTTACTATTTGTTCTCTTTATCTAGAGAATTGGTAGTTAATTTATCTGTTACACAGATGTTGGCCTGGTTACAAATTATCTAATATAAGGCTTCCAGAAAATTTCAATCCCGGCAGTGGTGGTGAACACCTTTAATCCCAGCACTCTGGAGGCAGAGGCAGGTGGATCTCTGTGAGTTCGAGGCCAGCTGGGTCTACATAGCGAGTCCAGGACAGCCCAGGCTACATAGAGAAACCCTGTGTCGAAAAACCAAAACCAAACTAAACCAAACCAAACCCCAGAAAATTTCAAATACGACATTTGTATTTGTAAGATTTAAAATTTTTATTTCCTTAATGGCTTCTCAGCAGGTGGTTCCAAAGGAACCGGGATGTGTCTCTGCTTCTGGGCAGGTGGCAGGGGCCAAGGGTGGGTGAGTGTAGCAGACATTCATTGCTCATCCTCTTGGCTGCTCCCCCAGCCAACTTTATTATGACTGTTACTTCATACCTGGCAGTGGAGGCACACACGGTGGACGTTGTCCTTCAGTTTCCAAGAGTTTTAGTCTTGAATAAAACTTACAGTGAGAGCTACCATGACCTTGAATCCAGAATGTCTGTGATTTGTATGAACATCGCAGGTATCCTCCTGGGCAAACTTGTCAGGCTCTTCCCTTTGCATTCCCCCAAGCTCATGGAGGGATTTTGTTCCACAGAGAAGAAAGTCAGAAAGTAGTGTGTTCCATTCCTGAGGGGATTGCTTGGGAGGCCTTGTCCTGACTAGGACCGTAGACATGGATACTGGATTCCTCAATGAAGGAAGCACACTTTGGCCTGAAGACTTTCCAGTGGGAACACAGGTTAAGCCACAGATCCACACTGAATTCCCTTAATATTTTGGGGATCTTGATGCAGGTAAAGCCAGATCCTTGTCAAAATGTCAAGACCAGCCAGTGTGAAGCAGGGGTTGTAATTTATTAAAAGAAAACATTAACGTGGATATTCAGTGCAGAGTTAAGAGACAGAGGCATGCAGGAAGTTAGGATATCTGCACCATGAACAAAGTTTGTGTGTGTGTGTGTGTGTGTGTGTGTGTGTGTGTGTGTGTGTGTGTGTGTGAGATTTCCAGACAATACCCAGGACAGGAGTGAGGCCCTACTGTGCAGGTTAGCTTTTCAACTTGTCAAACCTGGAGTCAGCTGAGAAGGGCATCTCAGTGAGAGATTCTGTAGGTCAAGCTGTGGGCACATCTGTGGAGAACTGTACTGATTAACTGATGCCTATGGTGGGTGCCACTATTCCCTACACAGGGGATACTGAGCAGTATCAAGATGGAGAAAGCCAGGTAAGAGCAAGCAAGCAAGGGTCCATGCATCTGTTCTGTCTCTGCTCTTGACCTGATTTCCCTAAAACAGTAGACGGTGAGCTGGAATTGTAAGCCAAATAAGCACTTTCTCCCCTGCGTTGCTTTTTGTCAGTGTATTTGTCCTAGCGTCAGAAATGAATCTAGAACATCTGCCCAAGGCCATATACATTCAGGCCTTAAGCCTGCTTCCTTGCTATTTTAACTCTGTGTAAAGGAAGCATCGTCTCTATTTCCATAACCTCACAGCAAATGCTGGATTCTTGAATTTCACTCTGCACTATGTGCCCATAATTTAACCTGCCTTTGTGTCCTGCCTCATGATCATAAACGCCAGGCCCTAACTAGGTCCTGCTATAGCACTAAAGTACACCCCAGCAGGAGCTCTTCCATTTTAAAGCATTTTCTTTTGTTTACCACCCACGAACCGTGCTAGGTCTCTACAAAAGCAGGGACTGAGAAGCCATTTCTCTTGGCTCTCCGGGGTCAGCCACCTTCAGAGATCAGGCTGCTAGCACACTTGGAGACTCTTAGAGGCTATTGAAATCCAGCTTTGCTTCTTTCCCACGCAGCAGAATCAGAGGGATTTTGTATGGGCAGGTTTGTGTTTTCTTGTTTGCTTTGGTCGCAGGAGTGGGGGTTGGTAGCATTTTATTTGGCTAATGTTGCCCAGAAAAACAGAACAAATGGGACGTATGTGTACATGTATGTGCGTGCGTGCGTGCGCGCGTGCGTGTGTGTGTGTGTGTGTGTGTGTTGGTAGACAGAACCATTTTAAGGAGTTCCACACAGCTGTGGAGACTGGCAAGCCCATATTCTGCAGAGCAGAACAACAGGCTCGAACCTCACAGAAGACTTAATGCTGCAGTCTGAGACCAAAGACCACGCAGAAGCAACATTCTCTCTTGCTTGGGGGCTGTCAGTGTTTTTGTTTTTTTTTTTCTCCTAAGACCTCAAACACATTGCATACATGAGTCCTGTCTAAATTGGGGTAGCCTGCTTTACTTAAAGTTTACTGACTTTAGTATTTATCTTATTTAAACACTGTCATCATAGCGACGTCTAGACTAGAATTTCACTTTGACCATGAACTTCCTAGACGGTTTGACACAGGGGTAATTCTTGTTATTTTAGTTATTTGTATTTTGGAGAACTGCCTCCTCCTCCTACAGAGATGGATGGGATCAGTGTTCCTTTTTCAGGGCTACACTGTGTTGCTTGTCTTCTGGCATCTAGCTGAGGAGAAACTACAGGACTAACTTCCCTTCCCCAGAAACAGGGGCCATGCACACAAGCTGTGGGAAGCTGTGAACCCCCACTTCCCGGTCCCACTTTTCTTTCTGTACCCGTCCTCCCCTTCCCCTTTCACATCCAGCTTGCTCTCAGCATCCCCTTCGCTTCTTTTGTCCTGTCCCATGGGCTCCTCCTTAGTTCTCTGGACTCTCTCCACACTTATTCTCATTTAAATACCCGCCCCCCCCCCCCAAGACAAGGCTTCTTTGTGTGGCCTTGGCTGTCCTGAAACTCCTGTTGCTGGAACTCAAAGATCCACCTGCCTCTGCTTCCCAAGTGCTGGCATTAAAGGTGTGTGTCCCACCCACCCATCCCTGTCACCTGGCCACACATACAACCTTAAGATAGGATGTCTGTATAGGAGAGGTCATGTAATTGTGTTTCTGAGCCTGGGTCACCCAGCGTATTATAAGGCTTTGCCGTTGTGGCCACCTGATGAAGGCCTGGATCAGATCAAGCCAGTGACCATTCTAACACAGAGTGAAAGGGGTCCATCAGCCTCTACTCCTAACTAGGAGTTATGGACAATTGGTGGCTTCTAGGGGGAAAGTCGGTTTGCGCTAAGGATGTGGCTCCTGATAGGCTGACCATGTTCCAGCGGATGGCCCCACACTCAGGAGTATGTGGGCAGCTCAGGTTGGAGTCAGTGGGTTATTAAAAAACAAAAAACAAACAAACAAACAAACAAACTAAGAAAGTTGGGGTGGGGGAGGGTGGCAAGGAGGTGAAGGTGGAACTTAGGGACAGGGTTGGAGGTGAATGTAATAAAAACACATTGTATGACATTCTCAAAGAACAGGAAAGGAATTTACAGCTCCGTTTTCCTGCAATTTTTTTACAATTTTATTTTTTTGTTAATGGCTGAATAAAATTCCGTTGTGTGTGTATATATGCCGCATTGTTACTACCTTTTACTCTGATGACATCTGGGCTAATTGCACTCCCTGGCTTTCATGAAAAGAGTTGCAATAAAAAAGATTGATGCGCAAATATCTCTTGTAGGATGTGCAGTAGGGTGGTGGCTGTAACAGTTTGTATCCCACTGGCTGTAAGGGCTCTTTCCCTACATCCTCAGAGGCATTTGTTGTCAGTTTTTAAAGGTTAGTCTGTTGTTGTTGTTTTTGGTTTGGTTTTTCGAGACAGGGTTTCTCTGTGTAGCCTTGGCTGTCCTGGACTCACTTTGTAGACCAGGCTGGCCTCGAACTCACAACAATCCACCTGCCTCTGCCTCCCGAATGCTGGGATGAAAGGCCTGCGCCACCACCACCCAGCTGGTTAGTCTGTTATTAATGATGGTATGCCTGCAGAGGCTAGAAGAAGGTATCCGATCCCCTGAGCTAGAGTTGTAGGCGGTTGACAGTTATCTGACATGGGTGTTGAGAATTGAATTTGGGGCTTTCATAGGAGCAGTCTGTGCGCTAGTTCACTGAACCATCTCTGGGACACCTCTTTTCCTCCCCGGTATGGTAGCCACTCTGACTGGGGTGAGATGGAATTTGCATTTTCCTGGTGGCTAAAGATATTAAAATCTTTTACAAATACTTATCGATCATTTGTACTTCTTTTGAGAACAGTCTTCATTTTATTTGTCCATTAATTAATAGGCAGGGTTTTTGTGTATTTTAATGTTTAGAGTTGCGCTAGTTAGTTTTTGTCAGCTTGACCATATCTGGGGAACATGGAATCATGGCTGAGGAACTGCCTTCATCGTGTTGGCCTGTGCACATGTCTGTGGGACATTTTCTTCATTGTTGACTAATGAGGAAGGCCCAGTCACTGAGGGGCCATCCCTGGCTATCCAGGGCTACATAAGAAAACAGGCTGAGTAAGCCACAGGGAACAAACCAGTAAGTGGAATTTCCCTTGGCCTCTGCTTAGGTTCCTGTCTCCAGAGTCTTGCCCTGCTTGAGTTCTGCCTTGACATTTAGCAGGGATTGACTGGTACCTGGAACTTACATAAACCCTTTCCTTCTCAAGGTATTTTTAATCATGGTGTTCATCATGGCAATAAAAAGCATAACAGGATCTAGGCATGGTGGCACACGCCTATAATCCCAGCACTCGGGAGGCAGAGACAGGTGGGTCATTGTGAGTTTGAGGCCAGCCTGGTCTACAAAGCAGGTCCAGGACAGCCAAGGCTACACAGAGAAACCCTGTCTCGAAAAACAAAAACAAAACAAAACAAAACAAAAAACCAAAAACACCCCCCAAAAACATAACAGGACAATGTATGTATTCTAGATAACATAATACATTATATATTCTAGATAATAGTGACATGTAGCTGATGAAGATTTTCTCCCATTCTGTTCATTCTTATCATTTCTTTTATCCAGAACCTTTTAAAATTTGTTGGAAAAAAACCACTTGTTAATTGAGTTTTAATTGTTTTTGAAACAGTGTCTCTCTGTGTAAGAGCTATACTTTTAAAAAAATTTATTTATTATGTATACAGTGCTCTGCCTGCATGTACACCTGCACACCAGAAGAGGGCATCAGATCACGTTATAGATGGTTGTGAGCCACCATGTGGTTGCTGGGAATTGAACTCGGGACCTCTGGAAGAGCAGTCAGTGCTTTTAACCTCTGAGCCATCTCTCCAGCCCTAGAGCTATACTTTTATCCTGAAGCATTTTCTTTGATTTCCATAATTCTTTGTCGGTCATATCCCCTCACTCCCCTGTCCCACCCAAAGACAGAGTTTCTCTGTTTGCCCTGGCTATCCTGGAATTCAATTTGTAGACCAGGCTGGCCTCAAACTCATAGACATCAGCCTACCTCTGCCTCCCAAGTGCTAGGATTAAAGGTGTGCGCCAACACATCAGGCTCAGAGTTCTGGTTTTAAATTAAGGTCTTTATGGACCTAATTTCATTATACTGCAGGTAGCCATCCAGTTTTGCCAATGTCATTTACTGAAAAGCTGCCTTTAAAAAAAGATCTCATTATCCATTTATTGAACTTTACATAGATCCAAATGTTACTTTTAAATGAATTCTCCAGGATTATTTATTGCATTAACACTATCTTTCACATGAGGGACTTTTTTTGGCTTCTGGGAGTGACATCAGTTTGCTGACTCTGAGACTATGAGAAAACACTTCCTTTCCAGACCTAGGGCTGGCACTACCTAGTAAATTTAGAAATGAAAGAGGAAATCCCAGAGTGAAAGGCTCAACTGTTTGGCACAGTAAAAACATTAGACCTTGCAATAATATCTCCTCAGTTCCAGCTCCAATCACCCCTCTACACCCCTCCCCCACCCAAAACAAAAGTTAGGTTTCCAAAAAATTAAGTACGATGGAAGAGCAAATAACTTGACCTGGAAATGAGTTTGCCGCAATTCTGTTCAAGTTTTAATGTCATTAATATAGTGAGTGACGTCATGAATTGGTGAAGAAGAGGATTCAAAGCAAAGAAGCAACCAGCCCATAGCAGCAAGTCATCAGAAGGAGAGGCGTCAGAGCAAAGACTGGCTACTGTATAGGAGCGTGCTCAGTCCTAGCAGCAGTAAGAGAAATGCAAATTAAAGCACAGTTGCAAGCAGAGATAAAAATAAACAGAGGATTCTAGTTGCCCTTTCCCCCCCTTTGAGGAAGTGGTTTTAATTCTTTGGATAAATACTCAGTAGTGGAACTATTGAATCTTTTGGTAGACCTACTTTTAATTTTCTTGAGGAACTTTATACTTTTCCATATTTTTAATAATGGTCATCCCCATTGAGAAGAAGGGATCCCTCATTGTGGTTTTGATTTGTATTTCCTTGATTAGTGACATTATTATTAGAACTTCTTTTGAGAGATGCCCATTTGTCCTTTGTCTAAATGCCCTTTGTCCATTTAAAAATGGGATTACTTGCTTTTCTGTTAAATTGCTTGAGTACCTTATATTCTATATTAACCCCTTGCCAGGTATATGGTTTGCAGTATTTCCTTCTATTGGATGCTGTTCTAGTTATTAACTCGTAAGTGTGACAGCGATCTATGTCTTCCTTGCCTGCTGGTCCCTGTGAGAGTACACCTGGTTGGCCAGAATTGACCTTCCACTTTAAAAGGTAGTCATGTGACCAAAGAATCCTTCCTATGCTGTGTCAAAAATGACTTGAAAATATAGAACACAGCTGAGGCTTTCCCACAGATGTGTTCTCTTTCTTAAGTGTACTCTATATGCAGGCGTTGTAATGGTGATGATGTCATGAGTTTTGTGAAAGAAGTCTTCATTGCTTTATCTTGCTGATGAGTGGCTAAATACCTGGGCACAGGTTTGGTTTTTTTTGGGGGGGAGGGGTCGAGACAGGGTTTCTTTGTGTAGCCTGGACTGTCCTGGACTCCTTTTTGTAGACCAGGCTGGCCTCGAACTCACAGCGATCCGCCTGCCTCTGCCTCCCAAGTACTGGGATTAAAGGCAGGTGCCACCACCGCCCAGCCTGGACACAGCTCTTATGAAGGCCAATAGGGGGCCATCAGAATGATGAGGATTATGATTCACCTAAATATCAAAATAGCAGCAGCAACAACAAAACCCTCTTGCTCTTGGTCCCCTATTGGCTCAATGTTGGGGGAGGTGCACTGTGACCCTTGTAGAGTTGGCATCTCTGGGACAGTGTTTTGTGAGCTCCAGTTGACACCTGCAGATACAGGCCTCTGTGCCCTGTGAGGTCTGTGGAGTCTCTTGGTGCCTGTAAGAGAGAGTCATTGAGGCTGGTGGACACTTTCAACCCAAATAGCTTGAGGGCAGGAACCATGGTAGGTGTTTGGGAACAGGGTGTGGACTAGCTGGGGGTGCCAGGGCCTCTTACTGGGCCACAGGCAGGTTATTGATAATCTTAGTGCATGGGGGCTGGCCTAGGGTCATTGAGGGGTGAAGCTCCTTGTAGCTGTGCCTAGAGAGAAGAGGCTGGCCAAGGGTGGTAAAAGGCTGGACTGTCCAATAAGACTGTTGCCTTTCTGGGTAAAGAGGAAGAACAAGACAAAAAGAAAGGGCGTGTGCCGGTAGTGTGATTGCCCGAGGAAGGCGACTTTATTAGTTTGCTTTCTAGTCCTATCAGAAAACACCACTGCTACTAAAAGCAATTTGGGGAGGAGGGGGATTATTTGGCTTTCATTTTCCTGTCACCACCTGTCACTGGGAGAGGCAGGGCAGGAACTCAAGGTAGGAACTGAAGCAGAAGCCAGGGAAGAAAGCTCCTTCCGGCTTGTCCCCCATGGCTTGCTCAGACTGCTTGCTGGCTTTTATTTTATTTTTGACACAAAGATAGATAGCTGCCAAGCAGTCTATTTAATGCCTCCAGTCTTAGCTTCCGCTTTTTGTAAATGAAGACTACTCAGCAGTCTCTTCTGGACACGGAGGCACCCCTCCCCCCACATGCTGTGACTGTCCTCCTAAGCACGGAGACTACCAGGGGTTGCATTGTCCTCTTTTGTCTCTTCAGTGTGCTGTGTTATAGATGAGGGAATGCCGTAGTCACAAGGAAACTGTCTCTAGTTAGTAATTTATACTGTCTCTCTGGATCTTGCACTATGGAGGAAGCCCCTCCCACCCTCCATCACCCCAGGGAGACCCTTGCCAGTCCTCCAAGTATCTGTCAAATTGGTCAGCCACTGGAGTTTTGCTAGTGAAACCCCCCCACCCCAACACACACACACACCCCACCCCCCTGCCACTATGGCTATGTCTGGCATGGCAGAACTGACAAATGACCACTGGATGCAGCCAAAGATGACCCTGGACTGTTTGTTACATGAGGGTTAGCTATCCTGGGGAATACTAGGGCCCTTCCCTGTGTCTCCCCAAACCCCAGCTTGCTCTGTAGACCAGGCCAGCCTTGACTCACAGAGATCCACCTGCCTCTGCCTTCTAAGTGCTGGGATTAAAAGTGTCTATACCACTGCCCCGCTTTTTTTCTCTTTTTTCAAACGTACTTTTTCATGTAAACTTTTAGAATCAGTCTTCGTATATAAACCAGAGAAAGGCAGGGACTCAGGAAATGGCTCAGTGGGTAAAAGTGCTTCCTGTGCAAGCCTGATGTGATCCGTGGCTGTCAGAAGCCAGATGTGGGGTAGAGTGGGAGTGGGCCTGCCATATGTAATCCTGTCATTCCTACCGGAAAGATGGGAGACAAGATGGAGGTGGAGACAGGAGAATCAGCTGGACATTTGTGAGCCAGCCAATGCGGTGTTAGCAGTGTAGAGACAGAAACAAAAAAGACAGCTCCAGCCGGGCGTGGTGGCGCATGCCTTTAATCCCAGCACTCGGGAGGCAGAGGCAGGCGGATCGCTGTGAGTTCGAGGCCAGCCTGGTCTACAAAGTGAGTCCAGGATGGCCAAGGCTACACAGAGAAACCCTGTCTCGAGAAAAAAAAAAAAAAAAAAAAAAAAGACAGCTCCAACAAAGTGGAAGGTGAGAACTGACTCTACAAAGGGGTTTCCTGATTCCCACATTTGTCACACACACGTGCGTGCATGTGTGCACGCTCACACACACACACACACAGGGGAGAGAGAGAAGGAGAGGGAGGGAGGGAGGGAGGGAAAGAATATGAATGAGAGAGAGAGAGAAAGACATAGACAAAGGGAGATGTGTACTTGTTGCCATGGTGAGGCAAACATACCAGAATTCTGTGGAACACGAATTGGACCACAAAGCTGTGGGCTGAGAAAGCTATTGAAGATGCAAGCTGGTGCCGAGTATGGTGGTGCACACCTTTAATCCCAGCACTCGGGAGGCAGAGGCAAGTGGATCTCTGTGAGTTCAAGGCCAGCCTGGTCTACAAAGTGAATCCAGGATAGCCAAGGCTAGACAGAGAAACCCTGTCTTGAAAAATGAAAAGAAAGAAAGAACGAAGAAAATTCAAGCTGGAGAGTGACATGATCAGGATTATGCATGGCACTGTTAAAAGGAAGAATGGCAGCTTGGAGTGACCCGGACCGCTTAGTGACTGACTGGGCTGCTTGTGGCAGCCTAGCGCAGGAGTATCAGGAGGCAAAGAGACTGCTGTGTCATGGGAGTGGCTGTAGGGGCTGCCGACTGAGGGGGAGGCCAATTTTGTGTGGTATGTGGGCATGTACTCTAGGAGACTGGAAATTGCTGTTTGCCCTCTATTTCAGATTTCGTTCCTCAATCTTGTAATACTTCAAGCCAAATTGATTTATTGTTGTTGAAATTCTTATTAACCTTTCAGTAGCTGCTTGTGAAGTTTCGCATTTTTGTGTACTACAAGTAAATTTCTTCTTTAGTCAAGCGAGGGTAGGGTGTGTGTTGGTTATTAGGGATTTGTTTATTTTTATTTTACATATATGAGTGTTGTCTGCATGTATATGTGTGCAGTGCCTGCTGAAGCCAGAGGAGGGTGTCAGATCCCCTGGGGCTGAAGTTAACAGCCACTGTGCGTTCTCATGTGGGTGCTGGAAGCTGAACCTGGCTCCTCTGCAAGGGCAGCCGGTGCTGTTAGCCACAGAGTTATTTCTCAAGTTACTTTGCTTGCTCATTCATTTGTTGTGGCTGGCCTGGAACTTGAACTCAGAGAGCTCTGCCTGCCTCTGCCTCCCGAGTGCTGGGATTAAAGATGCTCACCGCCACACTTGGCCTGGTGAGTTTCAGTTCTAAGCATCTTGCCCGCTCTGTCATACCAGTTGCCTCTATAATAAAAGTGGTAGCCAGTTCTGGGTTTAGCCATTTTAATACATGGGAGAGAGAGAGAATAGTTCAATTAGGCATGCTTTAGAGATGATTTTTTTGTTTGTTTGTTTGTTTGTTGTTTTTTTTGAGACAGGGTTTCTCTGTGTTAGCCTTGGCTGTCCTGGACTCACTCTGCAGACCAGGCTGGCCTCGAACTCACAGTGATCCACCAGCCTCTGCCTCCCAAGTGCTGGGATTAAAGGCGTGCGCCACCACGCTCGGCAAGAGGTGATTTCTTATGAGTGTGAACAGGCTACACACAAGTACTGGAAGTTTCTGCTCCTCTGAGAAGGGCTACATTTGCATACAGAAGAGGAACAGAATCAGCTGACACCTTGCACATGTTAGCAGAAACATGTCAGAAGTGGTTCGCATTGCTTGTGTGCTATTGTTAGGTAAGCAAGCTACTTCCTGTTTAATGAAGCTCTAGGTGTTATCATGGCGTTCAGACATAATTTTTGTTGGTCTTCCTCCGCATCCCGTCTGCCCTGTCTCTCGCCTGGCTTCCCAGCAGTCTCCTTTCTGCTTCTGTATCTTGTTGGCCTCCCTACTTCCTCAATAACACCTCTTTGCCCTTCCTGTGGTCTCTTTCTAGTTTCATAGCCTGTTCCTGTACTCAGACCCATATTTGTACATAGCCTTTTTAAAAGATGGAATTTTCGTTTTCTGTGTGTGACTGTTTTGCCTGCATATATGGAAGTATATCACATAGGTGCAGTGCCCTCGAAGGCCAGAAGACCTGGCATTGATCTACTATCCTTAAACTTTTTATCTCCTTAAAAATTTTATCACTGGCTACTTTTCTGATGGGAGCATGTCTCCTGGCGTTGCCGCTCAACTGAGGATATACCTAGACTTACTGGTTTCTTTCTCCTCTTAGTCTCCTACCACCGTGCCAGCAAACAGGTTGAGTCGTCTTTTTCTTTGTTTTTTTTTTTTTTTTTTTTTTTTTTCCTTTTTGAGAGAGCGTTTCTGTATAGCCCTGGCTGGCTTGGACTCACTTTGGAGACCAAGCTGGCCTCGAATGCACACAGATCCACCTGCCTCCACCTCCCGAGTGCTGGGATTACAAGTGTGCCTCACCGTGTCAGGCTTGAACCTCAGTCTTGCTGTTCTGATTTTTACTCTTTTGTGCAGTTTACAACCCAAGAGTTTTTGTTTTTCAATTTTTGACACAGTATCTTGCTAAGTTTGTAATACCCGAAATCATCCTGTAAGCCTCACCTGCCCAGGGTCCATGTAACCTTCTAGGATGTTCTGAGTTGTAGTTCTTGGAAAATAACAAAGCCTCTTGGGAAAGTACAGTGGCCTATGGTTTTGTCCGTAAAAGCCCATACAACCACGAATCTCAGGGCCACTCAGCTGGGAATTCCAGGGAGTGTTCATGACCAAAGTCCATTTTCCTTCAAATTTGGCTCGAAATGGTGGACCTGGTTTTTCTCCAGCAAATCTCAGACTTACAGATTACCTGGGCTGCCTTGGAAATTGCCTTGTAGTCCAGACAGAACTTGAGTTTGTTAGCTTTCTGCTTCAGTCCAGGAGCTTAGATCACAGGCTCGTGCAACGAGGCAGGACCTCAGCAGCTCTTTTGTAAGCCTGGAGTTTCCAAGGACGGCTTGTCTAACGATGAGAGCATCTGTGTTCTCAGCCATCTGCCTGAAGTTGCCCAGAGAGGGGGGAAAATGGTCAAGCTGCCATCATCATTGGTTTTGTAAAAAAGGCAGCAGTTTAATTATTCACCATTCTTTATTTCAAAATGTGGTTAACTGTTAAGTTTTGCAAAAGGCATTTCACTTTTTCCTTGAGTACTGACTTTCTGGGTGGCTCTCAGAGCTGGGGATTTTGAGAGCAGGGGTATGGCAAATGCTGGATGGTGAACGCAGTGTGCAGGCAAATGCTGGGCTGTGAGGACAGTGTGCAGGCAAATGCTGGACGGTGAGCGCAGTGTGCAGGCAAATGCTGGCCTGTGAGCACAGTGTGCAGGCAAATGCTGGGCTGTGAGCACAGTGTGCAGGCAAATGCTGGACGGTGAGCGCAGTGTGCAGGCAAATGCTGGGCTGTGAGCACAGTGTGCAGGCAAATGCTGGGCTGTGAGCACAGTGTGCAGGCAAATGCTGGGCTGTGAGCACAGTGTGCAGGCAAATGTTGGGCTGTGAGCACAGTGTGTAGGCAAATGCTGGGCTGTGAGCACGTGCAGCATGGGCTGTGAGCACAGTGTGCAGGCAAATGCTGGACGGTGAGCGCAGTGTGCAGGCAAATGCTGGCCTGTGAACGCAGTGTGTAGTAGCATCAGAGCTGGATGGGACTGTCCCAAGTTGCATTTCATAGGGTTGTTACAAATATTCTCATGAGACATCTTGTTCAGGGCATGGCTTGTGTCTTGCCACCAGGCCTGCCTCACTCACAGCCCTCCAACATCTGCAGGACTCAGTGGGCCCAGGACTGAGACGAATGACAGGGCAAGAGCCTTGTGCTGCAAGTGACTCCTATAGACCGGTCTGCTATTCCAGCTTTGCACTGCTGCTTTTCTGACCTTGAGGCCTGGGCCAGTTTTGTCCACTAACTGGCCTTGACCCCACAAATCCAGCTGCTCAGCCCTAAGGGATAGACACACATTTTTCAGCATTAGATCAGGGTGTGGTGTGGTGTGTGTGTGTGTGTGTGTGTGTGTGTGTGTGTATGTGTGTGTGTGTTGTGTGTGTCTGTGGTGTGTGTGTATATGGTGTGTGTTATGTGTGTGTGTCTGTTATGTGTGTGGTGTGTGTGTATGTGGTGTGTGTTATGTGTGTGTTTGGTGTGTATGTGTGTGTGTGTGTTGCTCTATGCCTAGGGCTCTCAGTTGAGCTGGAGGCCTCTGACCTTCACTCAGCTTATCTTATCTGTCTACTGGGATGACCCCTCTATGGGAGTGGCTATGAGAATGACTTACTGCACCCATGAATCTAAGGAGTGGTCAGTGAGTGACAAGTAGAGGGAAGGAAGATGCTCAGCAGCCATGACACATGCAGCCTGATGAACTCTTCCTCTTCTGTGGGCACACCAAGAGACAGCCTCCTCTCTGCCTGTGGTACTCTGGTGCTACTTGGGCTATGTGGTGCCCTGGGATGCTCACCTGCAGGCCCTTCATCAGGCAGTGAAGTAAAGAAAACAAATGCCCGGTGTGGAGCTTCAAGCTCAAACTGGGTCTTTCGCTGAATGTTCTATGCAAATTGTCATCTGGCCTCCCAGAGCAAGTATCTCCTGAGCCACGAAGATGGGGACATTGGGAAATCACTTGAAAAGATATATTCGAACACTTTCTAACAAAAATTAATTGATGACTTATTAAAATAGCTCATCCAATACCACATTTAAATTCATTTTTATAACTTAGGAAGTGTAGGATTTAGAAATAAATGTGAGTGTTGAACTGCTGCCAGTAGAATGCAGCCAAAGAAGCAAAGCATCCTCAGTGCTGCTTAATCATCGAAACCACAGAAATGTTTTTTATTTGTGGGTCAATTCAGGGCTCAAGGAAGCTAGAGCAGCTATAGCTTGTGCATGTGGCACGGCTTTATGGGCCGTGCTTGAGCAGGTGGTTGCTTGCTACAGCAGCATGCATTTGAGTACGCATTGAGCCTGCATTGTTTTCTAAACTAGCAAAATGCCACTGCATACTCTTTTTTTACCTGACAACCCAAGGCCATCTGGACCCTGCCTGGGTGATTCTGTATGTGTGTTTCTGAGGCCTGTCAAACGTAATACCACAGAGCAGTGGGAACTTATCTTCTCACAGTTCTGGAGGCCAGAAGTCAAAGGTCAAGCTAGCAGGAGGGTTGGTTTTTGCTTTAACACTGGCTTTCAGGTGACCATTTTCCATCACTGTCCTACCATGGCCTCTCCTATTCTCTGCTCATACATGGTGTGCTGTTCTGACCAGACCCGAGGAGTAGATAGATATCAGTGTGTATGGTTCCGGCATTAAACCATCAACTATGCATTGGGAGCAGCAGCAGGAGTTAGGGTTATTCCTATATGTGATTTAAAGTTTACTGTGGGATGTCCATATTGTGGCATCTGGGTTGGCTACTTTTATGCCACCTTGACACAAGCTGGAGTCACCTGAAAGGAGAGAACCTCAACTGTAAGATCAAGCTCTAAGCAAGCCCATAGGGCAAGCCTGTGGGGCATTTTCTTAGCAGCCACTTGGATCAGGGCAAAAGGGAATTCCAGCCTGTGAATGATTTCCAGACTTGAGCCAGTTTATAGACTCCCTTGAGTGAAGGGCTTTGATAAAATACCTAAAGGTTTTACTGTTAGCTTTTCTCCCCTCCTTCCCCAGAGTTACCTATAGCTTTTACAAGAGTAACTGTACACTGGGGAAAGGAAGCAATCAGACTATCTGGGGTCTATTGGATCCTGGTAGTGAATTGACGCTGGGAGATCCCAAGAAACATTGTGGCCCTCTACTTAAAGTAGGGTTTTATCAAGGTCAGATGATTAATGGAGTTTTGGCTGAAGTCCAACTCACAGTAGGTCCAGTGGGTCCCTGAACTCATCCTGTGGTTATTTCCAGTCTCTAATTGTGATAGATAACTTAGAAGTTGGCAGAATTCTCACACTGGTTCCCTGACCTGTGGAGTGAGGCCTATTATGGTTGGAAATAATAAATGGAAGCCTTTAGAGTTGACTCTGCCAAGTAAAATAGTGATTCAAAAACAGTATTGCATCCCTGGAGGAATTAGGAAATTAGTGCCACCATGAAGGACTTGAGAGGTGCAGGGTGGGGGTTCCACCACATCTTCCTTTAACGCTCCTATCTGGCCAGTGCAGAAGACAGATGCATCATGAAGAATGACGGTTGACCATTGAAAATTCATTCAAGTAGGGACTCCAGTTGCAGCTGCTGTGCCAGATGTGGTATCCTTGTTGAGCAGACTAACACATCTCCTGCTACATGATACACAGCTATTGATGTAGCAACTGCCTTTTTCTCAGTATCTGCCTGTGAGGACCACCAGAAGCAATTTGCTTTCAGTTGGCAAAGCCAGCAGTATACCTTTACAGTTTTACCTCACAGATACATTAACTCTTCAACCCTGTGTCATGACTCAGTTGGAAGAGATCTTGTCTCTCCCACAAAGTGCC
The DNA here is from genome assembly GCF_903995435.1 of Acomys russatus. Classification (NCBI taxonomy): domain Eukaryota; kingdom Metazoa; phylum Chordata; class Mammalia; order Rodentia; family Muridae; genus Acomys; species Acomys russatus. The sequence continues at coordinate 13,981,293 of NC_067143.1, forward strand.
ACATCGGTCCACTATCTTGATGACATTCTGCAGATTAGACGGAGGGAGCAGGAGGTTGCAGCCACTTTGGACTTGTTGCTAACACATATGCACATCAAAGGATGGGGAATAAATCCAACCAAAGTTCAAGGGCCTTCTATATCAGCGAAGTTCCTAGGAGTCCAGTGGTGTGGGGCATGCAGAGATATTCCTTCTAAGGTGAAGGATAAGTCGTAGTACCTGGTTCCTCCCACCACTAAGAAAGAAGCAAAACGTTTAGTTGACCTATTTGGATTCTGGATACAGAACATTTTTCATGTAGGTATGACTCTTAGGCTGTGATGGCAGAGGTGCCTTGGCAGCTGCTGAAGCCTGCTCCATTGTGTCTAGCTTGGTGCTGGCCACACTGGCATGTGTCTCACTGGACCCCCCTTCTGGCTGGTTTCAGGCGTCTACCTACACTCTCCCTTGTGCTTAGCAGGACAACTTAACAAAGGACTGTAACATTTTTGGTATCATCATGGGCTTCTGGAACTCCTGAGTTTTCACTGCCGTCTGATATCAGAAATCACATTTTTAAAAAGCTAACTGTAACACCTAATGGAAAATTCATTTCCACACCCCCCCACCTCCATGAGACCACCAGCCTTTGCCTAGTGAGAGCGCTCTAGGCAGCCCCTGAGAAACTTGACCCTTGTTCTCAGGGTCCCCCAGTTCCCATCCAGAAGCAGTCAGTACCTGGACTGACCCACCGTTTCCTTGGGTGACCAGCCAGTGACCTGGTGGCAGGTTGACTCCCTTGGATCACTTGCTCCATTGAAGGGACAATGCTTTGTCTTTCCTTGAGATACTTATTCTGGTTATGGACTTGCCTTTCCTGCACATAATGCTTCTGGCAAAACCACCATCTGTGGACTTACAGGATACCTTATCCACAGTCATGATAACCCCACACAGTATTGCTTCTGACCATGGAACTCAATTCACTGCCATAGAAATGTGACAGTGAGCCGGGTATGGTGGCGCACGCCTTTAATCCCAGCACTCGGGAGGCAGAGGCAGGCGGATCGCTGTGAGTTCCAGGCCAGCCTGGTCTACAAAGTGAGTCCAGGATGGCCAAGGCTACACAGAGAAACCTTGTCTCGAAAAAAAAGTGACAGTGGACCCATAGTCATGGAATCTACCCGTCTGAGCACGCTCCTCACCATCCTGAAGTAGCTGGCCTGATAGAAAGATGGAATGGCCTTTTGTAGATATAGTACCAATGAGGTGGCAACAGCCTGGAGGGCTGCATCCTCCAGAAGGCAGTATATGCTTTGAACCACTATCCAAAATATGCTCCTGTTTCTCCCATAGTGAGGATCCATATGTTCCGGGATCAAGGGGTGGGAATAGGAATAGTACCACTTACTATTATTCCCGGTGACCTACTAGGAAAATCCTTGCTTTCTGTTTTATGATCTTACATTCTGCTGGCCTAGAAGTTTTGCTTCCAGAGTGGGGAGTGCTCCTGCTAGGAGCCACAGCAAACATTCCATTGGACTGGAATGGCCTTCTGCTGTCCTTGAGCTAACAGGCTAAGAAGGGAGTCACAGTGTTAGGAGGGATGATTGTTCCAGACCACCAGGGGGAAACAATTGCTTCTCCACAATGGAGATAAGATTATGCCTCCTGCAGGAGGTTCCTTAGCACAGTGGCTCTCAGCCCATGGGTCATGGCCCCGTTGGGTGTCAAACAACTCTTTCACTGGGGTCGCCTAAGATCATTGGAAAACACAGATATTTATATTACAATTCCTAGCAGTAGCAGAATTATAGTTATTAGGTAGCAGCAAATAATTTTATGGCTGGGAGTCACCACACACAACATGAACTGTATTCAAGGGTCACAGCATTAGGGAGGTTGGAAAGAACTCCTTTAGGGCATCTCTTGGTGCTACCATGTCCTGTGATTAAAGTCAATGGGGAAACTATAGCAACCGAATCCAGGCAGGATGACAAAGGTCACAGACTCTTCAGGAATGAAGGGATTGGGTCACTTCTCCAGAAAAAGAGCTAAGATCTGCTGAGGTGCTTGCTGAGGGAGGAGGAAATACAGAACAGAAGAAGGTATTTACAAATACCAGCTAAGACCATGTGATCAGTTACAGAAACAAGCATTCTAGTTGACATGAGTGTTGACTTTGTTAAGAATGTGTTTGTACAGTTATTTTGGTTTTCTTCCCGCAGTTTCTGTATCATGTAATATCAGTTAAGAGAATAGCAGTGGTTATCATATTGAAGTTTGAGATACTAAAAAAAAAAATGTCCCTCAAGGGTCATTGCCACCTATTCCAAATTTCTAAAGTGTTTGCCATTGTACAACGGATAGTTGTATCGTGTTGGGTATCGTTATGACATGGTTACATTTTCATTTAGAGAGTAAATGTGATGTAAGGAGATATGACTGTGTGTCAAAGTGACAAGAGGCGGACTTGTGATGACTCTTGTTTGTCACCTTGATCGTATCCGGAGTTAACTTAAACCCAAGCAGCTGGGCACACTTGTGAGACATTTTGTTTTCTTAAAGTTTTATTTTATTTTATGTGTATGGGTATTTTGTCTGTATGCACAGACATGCATGCCCGCTGCCATGGATCCCCTGGAACTGGAGCTACGGACAGATGTGATCTGCCATGTGGGTGCTGGGAATTGAGCCTGGGTCCTCTAGATGGGGAGCCAGTGCTCTTAACTGTCCAGCTATCTCTTCAACCCGAAGCTTACTTTTTTTTTTCTTTTTTTTCTTTTTTTAAATTATTTGAAATAGGAAGAATCACTTCTAATCCAGATCTTTGAAGTTGGAAGCTCCACCTTTGATCTGGGCTACACCTTCTGCTGTCAGCCTATATAAAGGACATAGAAGAAGAAAGCTGGCTCCCTTTCAGAAGGAAATGAGGAACATTTATTTATTAGGGTTAGAGGAAAATGAACAGAACAAGCAAGATGGAGAGCTCAGCAGCTGCTGGAAGGAGGGAGACTGATTAGAGGGAGAGAGAAATCTATGCTGTCCAAACTAAAGTTGAAGAAAGCAGATAGGCTCACCCCTGGAGACCTGAGATTGCATGCATGGCGGGGTGGGGCGGAGTGTGAGGATGGGTCATTCAGAGAGTAAGAGAGAGCTCAGAGTCACGCAGACTGCCTTAGTATTTTGGCCAGAGTTCATAAGAAGCAAGATGGAGACAGAGACAGTTCTGTTTCCAGCAGGCTTAGCAGTGAGGGTCTGTAAGCATTAAGGACTGGGCTTCTGGGGCTAGCATCTATATGTGCCATTGATAGGATTTTAATAGTCATGCTTTGCCAGGTTAGCATTTCCGTGAGGAGCCGCCACCTTTTCGAATGGCATTTGCAGTTTTGAGGAGGAACAGCTGTGACTCTCTTACATGCTATTTCAAATTCTAAGGAGGAGTTGTTCTGATATTTACTCCTTCCTTGAAATTAGTGTGTTGCCAGGGAAACAGGCTGCTCCTAGCAGACCTGCTGCTGTCAGTCTCCAGTTTGGAGATGTTCATTTTCCTAGTTCTCTTCCCGATTCTGTCTCCCTTCCCCTATCCCCCAAACTCCCCCCCCCCGCCAGTCCCTTCTCATCCCCCCACCCCACACCTCCCCCCACCCATCCCCTGAGACAGGGTTTCTCTTTGTAACCTTGGTTGTCCTGGACTTGCTTTGTAGACCAGGCTGGTCTCAAACTCACAGTGATTCCCCTGCATCTGCTTCCCAAGTGTTGTGATTAAAGGTGTATACCACCACTGCCTGGTGATTCTGTCCATTTTTGCTGTGGAGTTTGAACTGTTTGGGCTAGATGCAGACCGAGCTAGGATTGTTCTGTCTTTGAGGTGTTGCTCCGTTAATAATGTAAGGCCACTGTTTCGCCACAGTGATGCTCTTTGAAGGCCAGTGCCCAGGGCCACCCCACCTTCCACTGCGCCAGTTCTACCTGTTTTCTTGTTTCTGTTCTACTTTCACCTACCAGGTCCATCTAACCATCTTTGTAATTTTGTATATTGCTTATAGTTAATGCAATTATTGATGTGTTTGGATTTAGCACTATTTATTATTGTTGATGTTGTTGTTGTTATTGTTATTGCTGTTAGTCAGTGTCTCACTGTGTAGCCGTCGCTGACTTGGTGCTTACTCTGTAGTCCATGCTGGCCTCAAAGTCCTTGTGTCATGGTGTGCGCCACCACTTCTGGCTATGGCTACTCTTTAGTTCTTTTCTCCTTTTTCTTTATTCTCTCTTCTGGCTTTGTGTTGTTGGGTCTAGCATTGAGTTCAGGGCCTTATGCCTGTTAAGCACTCTGTCACCGAGCTACATTCACTGTCTGCCTTCTTTCAGTAGTTGAACGATTTGTAGTATTCCATCTTAATTTATCCCAAATTGTGTCTACTTAATAGTTATTTCCACTCTCCACCCCTACCATCTCATTGGGGCTGGTGGTGGTGGTGGTGATGCGGGGCGTTACACCTAGGACTCTGTGTATTTAAGTAAAACAGCTTACCACCAGGTAAAATCTCAAACCCAGTAGTTCTTCCACACTATGTAGCCACTTTTTTTTAGTGGATGCTGTGAAAATCCCCAAGTACATGGTTAGTAATTTTTGTACTCTCTTAGAACTACAACATGTGGAAACCTTACCACCATGTATGTTTGCTTTCCTCCTATCAATTAGAGTTCCCTTTTGTGCCTTCTTTTTTGTTTTGTTGTTATTTTTTGAAACAGAGTTTCTCTGTGTAGCCTTGGATGTCCTGGACTCACTTTGTAGACCAGTCTGGCCTTGAACTTACAGAGATCCACCTGCCTCTGGCTCCCAAGGGCTGAGATTAAAGGCATGCGCCACCACCGCCTAGCTAAAAGTTTTTGTTTTGTTTTGTTTTTTTGGTTCCTTTTCTGTACATTGATATTTTGCCTGGATTTCTGAGAGATTGCATCCACCGAAACTGGGGTTACAGATACTTGTGAGGAGCCACGTGGACACTGGGACTCGGACCCGGGTTCTTTGGTTCTCTGCTAGAACAACCGACGTTCATAACTGCTGAGCTGTCTCCCCAGCCCCCTGTTGTGACTTCTTAATCTCAACAAAATAATTGAAAAACAGATTTACAACGATAGTTGAGAACCATTTTTATTAGTTTGTGAAAAAAACAACAGGGTAGGCAAGCTGTAACCTTGGCAGTTGGCAGGGAGATGGGAAACCCGCTCTTTGAGTCAGGGTCAGCAATGGATGTACAGAAAATCTGCTTAGGATGTTGGCTGGTGTTCAAAGAAGAGATAGACAGGAGAAATGGAACAATTCGAAAGATGCACAGCTTTAGCAGAGATCTGCAAGCACCTACCCTGAAGGAGGAGCTTCTGGGTTATATAAGTACCTTAACCCGTTAAGGGGATAATTATTGTTCATATGTCCGTAGCATGTCTGTAGGTGAATTAACTAATCAGGTTCTTAGGCCAGGTAGTTGACATGCCCAGTTGGATTAATTTCCCCTCCCCCCTCCCCCTACATAGTGCTGGCTGTCCTGGAACTCACTGTGTAGGCAAGGCTGGCTTTGAACTCACAGAAATCTGCCCGCGTCTGCCTCCCGAGTGCTGGGATTAAAGCTGTGTGCTATCATGCCCAGCAGTTAGAGTAACCTTTTTTAAAATTTATTTTGCCCAACTTGTTTGTTTGTTTGTTCGTGTTTGGTTTTTCGAGACAGTGTTTCTCTGTGTAGCCTTGGCTGTCCTGGGCTCTAGACCAGGCTGATCTCGAGCTTACAGCGATCCACCTGCCTCTGCCTCCTGAGTGCTGGGACAAAAGGCATGCGCCACCCCCGCCTGGCAATATTTTTATTAATTATTTCACACAGTGCATCCCAATCACATTTGCTTCCCTTCCTCCTAGGTCCACCTTCCCACCCTTATACACTCCCCCGCCATCATCGTCAACAACAAAAAACAAAAACACCAAGTCCCATTGGAGCATGGTCAAACTCCCAGTGGCCAGCCACTTAAAACTGAAGTGGCCTGTCCATCCTGTGTCCGTGACACCCGGTCCCATAGCATCCCCCACCCATGACACTTCAGCATCTTTATCACAGTTTTAAGCACTTTTATTACAGTGTTTAAGTACTCTTTTCAATAGTTTCCTGTCTGGACTGTTTTCTGGGTGGGGAGTGGTGGGGAGGGGACAGTCACAGAAGCCTTCATTGCCTCTCATTCCCAGGCTGCAGTCATCACTCTTAAGGGAAGCGTGTGAGACTGTAGTGGAGGAAGGAGTGGGTATTTCGTAGGTTAGGGTTGCCTGAAATGAACTGCAACTTAACCTCTAGAGCTACAGCAGCTCAGCCTCTTTCCTATCATTGAACATTTAATCAGTCGGTTGGCCTCTGTAGACAGAGCTTCTTTCCAGGAATTCTCATTCACAGGACCCCTTTTCCTCCCAGAAGGATGGATGTTGCTAATGTCCTGGTCATCTTTGCTTTTCTGTAGAGATACGCTTCACTGGAATCCCCCAGGCCCCCCGAGCACCGCTTCTCAGTCAGTAGAACCCTTTCTTACGAAAGGCCCCATGTACTTTGCAGAAGAGTGTACTGTTATGTTAATTGCAAACCTTTCCCACCTAGACACTTATCCTGAGTATTGTTTCTCAGTCAATATGACATGCACAAGACATGTACTTTGCAAAGGCATCCCAATGGGGTCATGCTTAAGCTTTGTTGTAATAATTGTCACCAGGAAACTTTTTCTGAAGTTGTACTGTGCTTAATTAAATATGTCACAAAACCACTCCTGGATTACCTCTAATGGATCCTCTGCTGGCCATAGTGTTTGCAGGGACTTCCCCACACAGAGGTGGTTTGAATAAAAATGGCCCCCATAGGTCCATGAGGAGTGGTGTTATTAGGAGGTGTGGCCATGGTGGAGGAAGCGTGCCATTGGGTGTGGCCTGACCTTTGAGGTTGCTGGAGCTCAAGCCAGGCCTAGTGGCTTAATTCTGTTCCTGCTGCCTGCCGATCCAGATGTAGAACTCTCAGCTCCTTCTCCAGCACCATGTCTGCCTGCACGCTGCCATGCTTCCCACCATGATGATAATGGACTAAACCTCTGAAACTGTAAGTCAGCCCCCAATTAAATGCTTTTCTTTATAAGAGTTGCCATGGTCATGGTGTCTCTTCACAGCAATAAGACCTTCCACCTTAGTGTGTTTATTGGTATTGCTGTTGTTTGTCTTCTTTATGCAACCTTTTCTACACGAGACTGGTTCACAGCAGATATCCTGGCATTTTGACTCTTAGAATCTGAAATGTTTCCAGAACCATAGATACAAGATATGTGATGTAAATGTGTCCATCGGGGCTGGGCTCCGCACAATCCATCCATCTCGGCATTGTGTCCAGTTGTGCTTTCCTGTAATGGTCACCATTTGCTCTAAGAAGAAGCTTCTTTGATGTGGGCTGATAGCTGCGTTTGTCTTTGGGTATAACGATAGGATTCAGAATGTGGCTAGGAGTTATGCAGGATAGCAAAGTGGTGGTCGCAGATTTTCTTCTAACATCTGTTAGGAAGTTGGCCGAGAGTCTGTAAACATGAATGCGAAGTGGACACTGGGGATATTGTGATATGAGACTTTGGTCTTCCTAAAACCATTGGAGGATGTTGCTGTTTTTACTTTATTAGGAAATCAGCCTGTCTTATCTGGTCTGTGGCTCCGTATCAGTCCCACTTCTCAGCTTGTGCTATGTCCCTTAGACCTGTCCTCCTCTGTATGTCTCACATGGCTGTATAAGACTGTGCTTTGTTTTATAAATAAAAAGCCTTAGATTGATATCCGTGCTGCTTTCGGTTAGTCTGGGATTTCAAGACTCTTTGTTCCTGTCCACACTGGCTCACTGGGTCTCTGGAACGTCTTTTTTTTTTTTTTTTTTTTTTGTCTTGGGATGTAACTCTGATCGTTGAGAGGACATGAGCAGCATGCCAAGGTTTGTGGGTCTTTAACTTCCACACTGCTGTTTGATTGAGGCTTCTATTTGGAGCTTCCTTTGGCTCATTGGTGTTACCTCCTTCTTAGAACACAGCCTGTCCTGTGGCTCCATCTGTGGACAGAGCCCAGATCTTCACGTCTCCCCTTCAGGAGAGTGGACTGTCTTTCTACCCCACCACCCATCCTAGGGTCAGAACACATTCAGTGGAAGGCGGGGTATGTGTGTTGCTGGAATCTGGCCACGTGTCCAGCTGCATTTCTCTGCCTGTCTGTACTAGTTTTTATGGTGTTTATGCTCTTCTCTCTGACTGCCACCTTCCTCGGTCACCTTGTACACACTTCTCTCGTGGCACTCCCTGTGATTCCAGCCTGTCTGTCTAGCTACACTGCTGGTGGCCAAGGGCAATGCTCTTGGGACCTATCCCTGTCACTTATATATTTGGAATAACCATGCAGGAGACGCTGTCCTATTCCATTCATGTGAAGCGTTAGCACAGAGGGTACTCTTTGAGGACCCTAAGCATCAGCCGCTAGGTACTGGAGCGCCAGTGCAGAAAGGTGCAGGAAATGACAGCAAGCGTGGTATCCTGTATTAGCCGAGATACTCTGTAGTTGCCAAGTGTTTCTGTGGCTGTGAAAAGACACCATGACCATGGCAACTCTTGTTAAGAAAAACATTTAATTGGGGCTGGCTTAGAGTTTCAGAGGTTTAGTTCATTATTGTCATTGTGGGAAACATGGCAGTGTGCAGGCAGATACGGTGCTGGAGGAAGCTGAGAGTTCTGCGTCTTGATCTGCAGGCAGCAGAAGCAAGCGTGTGTCATACTGGGTGTGTAGTTTGAACATAGGAGACCTCAAAGCCCTCCTCCGCAGTGACGCATTTTTTCCCAACAAGTCCACACCCCACTTCATCACCTCCTAATACTGCTACTCCTTATGGGCCAAGCGGTCAAACACACGAGTCTATGGGGGTCAGCCCTATTCAAGCCAGCACACCAGGGTACTAGAGGTCAGGAGAGTTTTCCCAATAAGCCTGGAAGAAGGAAAGGTCTCCAAGGGGCGTGCAGTCCCTAGGCCCTTGTGCTCTCGTTGTCGCCAGTGCCCTTGAAGGAAGGGGAAAGGAACCAGTCGCACATTCTTTCCTCACCGTTGTCTTCGTACTTTGTTCTGCTGCAGGATGGCTGCCCAAGTGACACTAGAGGATGCTCTGTCCAACGTGGACCTCCTGGAGGAGCTGCCTCTGCCTGACCAGCAGCCCTGCATTGAGCCTCCGCCATCCTCACTGCTCTATCAGGTAGGTCTTTGAGCAGATGTGACCCAGCTGGCTGCTCTGACCTCAACATGATGGCTTTGTCTTTCCTTTCCCTTCAGCCAAATTTTCAACACCAACTTTGAGGACAGAAATGCATTTGTCACCGGCATTGCAAGATACATCGAGCAAGCAACTGTTCACTCTAGCATGGTAATGTTGTCTGTTTCTTTCTTTCTGTCTAGCAGGTGCCATATTTTTGTTTGTTTGTTTGTTTTTTCAGGTGCCATATTTGAACTGCAAACAAACTACATGGTTCCTGATGGACTAGACAGACAAAAGGAGGAGACAGTTTTGAGAAAGTCTTTTCTTTTATTATAAAAACAATGCATACTCTTTTAAAAATGTTAATATCAAACTGGGTGGTGGTGGCACATGCGCTTGGGAGACAGAGACAGGCCTATGAGTTCATGGCCAGGTTGACCTACAGAGTGAGTTTCTGGACAGCTAGGGCTACACAGAGAAACCCTGTGCTTTTTCTTTCTCTATGCCTGAATTTACATATGTTAGGTATACACTCATATGGGACTTAGGTTTTCTAATGAATTCTATTGTTGTAATTATCTATTTTAATGGTTTTGTGAACATTTTTTGTTTTGTTTTGTTTTTGTTTTTTGAGACAGAGTCTCTCTGTGTTAACCTTGGCTGTCCTGGACTCACTTTGTAGACCAGGCTGACCTCGAATTCACAGTGATCCGCCTGCCTCTGCATCCTGAGTGCTGGGATTAAAGGCGTGTGCCACCATGCTCGGCTTTGTGAATATTTTTATGTCGTCATGTGTGCCAGAGAAAATACTTTGAATGTCTTAATAACCCATTTTGCAATATCCACAGTTATTTTTCTACATGTGCTCAATTTCCCCTTTTGTGTAATAAATAATGCTGTGATGAACATATTTCTACGTATTTGTAGAAGTGAAATTATAAGATGAAAAGCAGAGTACTTTTAATGCATCTTAAAACCATTACCAGGTTTCCACTTACATCTTAAAAAACACCTATGGGGTTTTACTTTTTTTTTTTTTTAAACCAAAGCAAATGATAGGGAAGTAATGGGACAGAACACCAAAAAATTAGTTTTTCAAAATGATGCTAGCCCTTTTCATGTGGTGACTATTGCTGAATTTTAGTGCTGTAGGAAATATTTTGCCTTTTCCTCCTATATATCCTGGACTAGCAGCTCTATTATCTGGACCCTGTCTGAACCTGGAAGTTCGGTGTGACCTGGAAACTATGAGGTTGCTGTGTACCCCTGCCTAGGCTTTCATGCCCCTAGTTTCCTGTCTGCATGGCAGGTAGTTATGTAGGGTTGATGGGGGCCAAGATGCTCTCCTCAGAAACGACTGTGTTGTCACCCAGACTCCTTTGCAGCCTGCTGAAGCTGTGAGGGATGTTTGGAGCAGTTGTGGTGTCTGTGGTGGGCACTGTGTCTCTTGTCAGGCTGCGGTCCCCTGCTTGCCCATGACTTGTCCTGTGTATTTTGTAGAACGAGATGCTAGACGAAGGCCAAGAATACGCTGTTATGCTGTATACCTGGAGGAGCTGCTCCCGAGCCATCCCGCAGGTGCCTTGCCTTTTTATTATTTATTTACTTTTTTTTTTTTTCTGCACCTGTCCCCTGTCCATCCAAGCCACCCCCCATCTTGCACCCCTTTTTCGGTTATGGGAACGCCTGCTTCACCCTGATGAAAACCTTACTTGGCGTCTCTTTCTTTTGCACTCAGGTGAAGTGCAACGAGCAGCCTAATAGAGTTGAAATTTATGAGAAAACGGTGGAAGTTCTTGAACCCGAGGTCACAAAGCTGATGAATTTTATGTACTTCCAGGTAAAGCATCAAATAATCAGAGGGCTTTGATGCTAAGCAGTAAGGACAGTGTAGTACAAAGTAGAATAACTGCGTCAGACAGAGGAGCACCAAGGCTGACACACTCTTCAGAGTACATAGTTCTTTCGTGTTTCACCTTTCTGTTAGGGTGAATTTTTATCCTGCACAAAAGCTTGCTTTCATCACTTCCAAGTTTGTTTATTTATTTATTTATTTATTTTAAATAATTTTTTTTACCTTTATTTTATGTGCATTGGTGTTTTACCTGCAAGTATGTCTGTGTGAGAGTGTCAGATCTTGGAGTTACAGACAGTTCTGAGCTGCCATGTGGGTGCTGGGATTTGAACTCCGGTCCTCTGGAAGAGCAGTCAGTACCCTTAACCACTGAGCCATCTCTCCAGCCCACTTCCAAGTTTATATATCTAGTTTTTTCCAGCTATTTTCTTGACTACCTGATACTTCCTACCCTGTGCCTGACCTCATTTGATGCTTCAGTTATGCCAAGAAATAAAAAAAAAAAAAAAAGGCTCATGGAAGATACTCACTGGCTCTTTAAAGTGGTGGAAATATCTGTAAACAGTTTTTTAAATTGTCACTTTCCTTAAAAGTTACCAAGAGTCACCCTTCTTTCCCCTCTGACAGTCAGCATTGGTATTATAGATGTTTTATCGGAGCATTTTGCTTGGTAACTGCCTTCAGTTGTTTTCTGTTGCTCTAACAAAATACTCCAGTGATCCAACTCAAAGGAGGAAGAGTTTATTTTTGCTCACAGCTCAAGACTTTAAGTCCATCGTAGCAGAGAACTCAAGGCAGTAGGAGCTTTAATTGCCCGGTCATGTCATTTTCATAATCATGACACAGAGATAAGAATGCATCCTGTGTCCCAGCTCCTTTCTCCATTTTTCTGGAGCCCAGGATCCCAGCCAGGGAGTGGCATCACCTCCAGCAGGGGCTGGCAGGGGTAGTGGGGGTGGTGGGGTGGTGAGGTGTGGGGGTGGTGGGGTGGTGGGGCAGTGTCTCTTTCTACCTCAGTTAGTCTAATCAAGGTGCTCCCAGATAGGCAAGCTGTCAAACCCGTCTCCCAGGTATGCCAAGTTGACAGTTAGCAGTAACCACCACAGTACCACAGTACTTCTGCTGGAATAATCACCAAAATTCTTTCACTTTAGTAAGAGACATGGTTGATAAACTGCAAAATAAGTAATGGTTTTTGCAGAGCAAAGGCCTGGAGACTGCTCAGACAAGGGTGTATTTGTGAGGTGGAAAGTGAACCCTAGACCCTCAGTGAGTGACAGTGAATGAGGGAGCACCCTTGAGACGTGGACGTGGATTTGACGAGCTGCTGACTGGTGCTCCTCTGCCTTCCCCTGTCTGTGCTCAGAGAAACGCCATTGAGCGTTTCTGTGGGGAAGTGAGACGCTTGTGCCACGCTGAAAGGAGAAAGGACTTTGTGTCCGAAGCCTACCTGATCACCCTGGGCAAATTCGTCAACATGTTTGCTGTGCTGGACGAGCTGAAGAACATGAAGTGCAGCGTGAAGAATGACCACTCAGCGTACAAGAGGTGAGATCAGGCCTGCGGGGCGGGCCAGGTCTACCCTGCTGGGCCTGCCTCAGCCTTGCGTGTTAGTTAGCAGGTGCAGGCCTCCTGTTTCATTGATGGATGCTCTTATCATCTGGGGTCTTTGAACATATAAGGCACAGGGCTGGCTGACAGTTTAAAGGTCTCTGCTAGTTTTACATATCTTGAGCGCCCTGGAGCTTTACTGGTGAGCTTCAAATGGTGCACGTGGAATCTGGGTGCTTAGTACCCTTGAGATGATAAACACGCATCTATCTCCGTTTGTTGTGTAGAGCTGCGTGGCCTAGGGAACAACTTCTTCTTCTTCTTCTTCTTCTTCTTCTTCTTCTTCTTCTTCTTCTTCTTCTTCTTCTTCTTCTTCTTCTTCTTCTTCTTCTTCTTCTTCTTCTAATTCCCTACCCTCTAGGGAACTACTTTTTATGGGGAACGTGGGCTTTTCATCCAAGGATGCTAAGTTGCAGTCCTCAGAGAAGTTGCCATGTCCCTTTCTTGTCCCTTGTGTGTTGAATGACCCTGGTACTTCCTTGCAGACATGAGGCTGTACGATCTTGGCCCATGCGCTGTTGGCAGGTGTCTTTGGATCACACTGAGCATTCCAGGGCCTTTGGACAGTTAGCTCTTTCCTATGGCAACTTCACCTTTCTTTTTTTTTTAAGGCACAGAACTTATGGAAAGAGGCCAGTGGGGGAGCATTAATCAGGTTTTACTGTTGTTGCTATGATGAAATCTGGACTTGAGGTCCAGGGTTAGGGTAGGTTTTCTGACTTTAAATGATCCAGGTTTAAGATCAGTCTTCCTACTGCAAAAGATCAATCAAGAAGTCCTTCCCAGGTGTGCCAGGCTGCTTGGGTTTGCTTGATTCCAGATGTAGTCAAGTTGACAGTTGACAACCACACTAGCTTTTATATTCCAGATGTAGTCAAGTTGACAGTTGACAACCACACTAGCTTTTATATTCTCATTCGTATTCTCCCCCCCTCTCATTCTCTCGTTTACTCTCATCTTTTGCACCCAGATTATAACTTTGAATACATCTTCTGAGTAAAATGTAAAAATAACCCACACAGTTGTGGTGAGCCTTGACTGAAATAGAAAACAGTGTCCTTGAATCATTCCTTCCTTGGTTGTCACGTCTCATACACACCCTAGCGTCTACTGGAATCAATAAGGTGACTGCATTAAAAAGATAAGAGTGTTACTATACCAGTGATATGATGGAACTGAATACACGTTTTCAAAATGCTAGTTTTTAAATTTTTGACGTACTTTTTATTTATTTATTTACTTATTTATTATGTATACAGTGCACATCCGATCACATTATAGATGGTTGTGAGCCACCATGTGGTTGCTGGGAATTGAACTCAGGACCTCTGCAAGAGCAGTCAGTGGCTCTTAACCACTGAGCCATCTCTCCAGCCCCCTGATGTACTTCTCTTAATTAAGGAATAATTGTTCTGCAGTCACCACATAGTGCTCATAGTCCAGTACGGCTGCTTGCATTCTCCCCACAATTTATTTATTTTTTAAAATATTTATTTTTATTTATTATATATACAGTGTTCTGCCTGCATGTACGCCTGCACAGATCTCTTATAGATGGTTGTGAGCCATCATGTGGTTGCTGGGAATTGAACTCAGGACCTCCGGGAGAGCAGACAGTGCTCTTAACCACTGAGCCATCTCTCCAGCCCCTCCCCACAATTTATATTCTGGTCAATAGGGAAGGGAAAAACCATAAAGCTGTACTCTTTCTTAGAAGTAAACATTCAAGCTCCTGGCAATCTTTTGCATCATATCTCGTGGCCCACCCCTTGGTTGCCTGGCCAGAGCCAACTGCAAGGGAGACACTACATTGTCATTCCTTGGAAAGTTCAGGCTGTTCATGGGGAAGAAAGGAAGTGAATTGAATGTGGATATGACCCTTCTTTGTGGCGCCATAAAGGCTCAAGATCCTGGGTTGCACCGATAGAACCTGATGGGCGGTCTCTGTTACGTGTAAAGATCTGTCACTCCTTTCTCTACACAGACTTAGCATGTACCTTCAAGGATTTCACTGTGCAAGCCTCACATTGTGGAGCTGAGTAGGTGGCAAATCCAGGACCCTGGGAAGTTGCCGAGCTAGGGGACTGAGCCAGCGTAGCTGGGGAGAGGGACTAGTGGAGATAGCAGTAGCCCAGTGAGGCTTTTAGAAAGATCCTTAACAATGCATTTCAGGGCATTCAAGGCATTGGAGTCAGAATATGCAGAGACAAGGTCTTCTCTGACATGGAGATTAGGGGTCCTTTGACCCACAGACAAAGGTGAGCATTCACTTAGGTATCGGAGAGACCAGAGTATAACACCTGTTAATGAAGTCCATTGGCCGTGGGCAGTGAAGAACAAAAGCTCTCTGGAGCTGTGTAAGATATATCTCAGTTAGCAGAAGGTTCCCTAGAGTCAAAGGCAGAGGAGCTGCAAAAGGCTTAAACTGTGAGCATCTTCTGCAACACACATTTCTGCAGATAACGGCAGGTAAAGGAGAGGAATCCTGACCACCCCCCCTCCAAGTACCCACCCCTTTAAATCGATTTGTAGACATTTTAGAATTGACTGTTTTCTTTCTAGGGCTGCTCAGTTTTTACGGAAAATGGCAGATCCACAGTCCATCCAAGAGTCACAGAATTTGTCCATGTTCCTGGCCAACCACAACAAGATCACACAAGTAAGGCCTGCATCCTCCACACACTGCTGATGGCCCCTGTTGCTGGCGAGGCCGGAGTGGGCGGTAGCTTACGTCCTCCCCTTGTGTTTCAGTCTCTGCAGCAGCAGCTTGAGGTCATTTCTGGCTACGAAGAGCTCCTGGCAGACATCGTGAATCTGTGTGTGGATTACTATGAGAACAGAATGTACTTGACGCCCAGCGAAAAACACATGCTTCTCAAAGTACGTGTGCAGAGGAGGCCGTGACAAGCTTTCTCGGGCATGAAGCACAGCCGCACAGAAGGCTGTACTTAGTGTAGGATCTTTGCCAACCTTTTCTCATTCTCACATTGTCGTGTATGTGGATAGTGTCTCCTGAGCGTGCACACAACTTGTCCCCTTTGCTCACCACCTCTCTCTGTGCACGGTTGGTCTAAGGGCACTGTCTGCTGTCCCAACTTGTGACACATCCTTGTCAGGAGAGCACCAAGAGGTGATGGAGAAGTCCCTGGTCATGTTCCCAGGGCAAACTGAGGACGTTTGGCTGTTGCCGACTTGCATTTGTTGGTTTACATGCACTGAGAGTTAAGTTTAGTGGTTATGCCTGGCTGTGTCTCGGCTGGAGCCGTTCTGCAAAAGCCTTGCTACTCAGGTTAGACTAGTCAGTGCTGCTTTGTCTCTTAGCAATCAGCCTGGAAACCAAGTTACCCTTTGTCACCCAATTTCAGTGAAGAAAGAAAATAAAAAACTGCATTGAAAGCACCAGGCTAGGAATAATAGGTATTAAATCACAACCAACCCTAAAAAATTACACAGCTTAACGCACACTGTCACACTTGGTATTAAATCACAACCAACCCTAAAAAATTACACAGCTTAACGCACACTGTCACACTTGGTATTAAATCACAACCAACCCTAAAAAATTACACAGCTTAACACACACTGTCACACTTGCTGTGAGCTGGTAACTACTGGAGCGCGCTATGAGTCATTCCAGGTGTTAAATATTGATTGTACATTTGGCCACTTCCGTTCATGATCCTCTAGGGACAGTCCTGTACCTACATGGGTAGGCATGAAGTTATTCTCGAAGACTCGAGCTTATGGTAGTATTGGGGAACTGTCTTAGAGTTCTCTTGTGCAGCTGCCCGCCTCTGGTTCTGCCCTGTGCTCCGCTCAGCAGGCATTGGTACTTGAGTGTCCAGGGAGGAAGCTGAACTAGCCACAGGAGATGACATAAACAAGGAAAAAAGTTTTATTTGAAAGGATAGCTCTTTATTTCGTAGCACTGTTAAGAGGGTGATTTGTGATTTCAGTGTGCATCTGTGTGGGTGAATTCACAGCTCCAAGCGTGACATTGCACCATTTGTGGCTTTCCAGGTCATGGGATTTGGTCTGTACTTGATGGACGGGAGCGTCAGTAACATCTACAAACTAGATGCCAAGAAAAGAATAAATTTATCCAAAATAGACAAATATTTCAAGGTGAGTTTCATATATGTGTATACATATGTTTATATGTACATATGAATTTAAACTTGTATAGATTTTTTTGATAAAGGTTTCTACTTAGTTCTGAGCATTGATGATAAATGGTTTTTGTTGTTGTTGTTTTTTGTTTTTGTTTTTGTTTTTAGTTTTTCGAGACAGGGTTTCTCTGCGTTGCCTTGGCTATCCTGGACTTACTTTGTAGACCAGGCTGGCCTTGAACTCACAGCGATCTGCCTGCCTCTGCCTCCCGAGATGATAAATGTTTTTATTGATAAGTACCTTGAGTTTTTGCCGAGTGAATCTGTGATTGTGATGCAAATCAGGATGTAGTGAGGCAAGAAATGGCTTAATCTCCCCTCTCAAAAGGTGGCTGCTTTCTCTTTCCTGTTCCTTGCCTTGCCTTTGCCTGCCTTGAACAGTGTAGAAAGGGAACCGTAAGACTTCTCCTCTTTTGCATCTGGCTCGATATGCCCAACCTTCTGGTTGTGAAAAATAATCTCTATGGGAGCCTGGGGCCAGAGCTCAGAGGTTTATCTTTATTTTATTTTGTGTTAGAACCATTTTAATAAAATGAGCTATGTCTGCCAGATCTAGGAAGGAAAAGGTTTATGCCTATATGTCTTCCAGTAACACTTACAGACACAAAGAAGAACGAACTGGCACAGGTTCAAAGCTCCCTGTCTATCTGGCCAGCGTCTCCTTACTGCCAGGCGTAACAACTTAATTACAGATCAATAAGTGCCCTTTGCTTCTCTCCTCATTCTTTTTGTCCAGACACGTTATTAGGGAATTCCGGTGCCCTGAATTTTCCATATAATTATAACGTGTTTAATTACAGAAAAGTCCTGCAGAAATGGAGTTCAAGGTTGCATGGAGGAGAGGCTGGAACGATATAGCTCAGTGGTTAAGAGCACTTGCTGCTCTTGCAAAGGTCCTGAGTTCAATTCCCAGAAACCACATGGTGGCTCACAACCATCTATAGTGAGATCTGATGCCCTCTTCTGGCCTGCAGGACATTAAATGAATGGGTGAATGAATGAGTGAACGAATAAGTTAAAAAGTTGCGTGTAATAACAGGAGATCATGGTTTTGAAGTCTAGCACTAATAAAAAAAAAAACAAAAAACTGTAGGTCTATAATTTATATCAGACACCAGAGATTTTTCTTTTAAAGTACACATCAACTATTAACTAACATTTTAAGAGGTAATTTATTTTTTGTTTTTATATAGGTATATGTTATATACTTCCTGTCCTCCCTTTTCTTTCTGTGAATATTATTTTTTAAATAATGTATGTAATGCATGTAGGACAGTGGATCACACAGTTTGCACAGCTCTGAGCAGTTTTTCAGTGCCAGCTGTCAGCTGACGGTGTGAAGGGAATGAGCTAGAAACAGTGTCCATCCCTGAGATCCCACGAAGGTTTGCTGCAACGCTGGGTCATTGCTTGGTTTTTATTTTTAGTGGTGTGTGGTTGCATGTGGTTTTGACGGTTTGATGAATCACTTTGCAAATTAGAAAAAGCAATCATCTAAAACAGTAGCATCCTAAGTAGGTCGCTCCGGCCATTTCCAGTTGGCACCTGTTGGGCCACCTCTAAGACCCTTGAAATTTCCTTTTTTGGTTCATGGAGCTTTGTCAGAGGAATCTGATAATCACCTCTCTCTCTCTCTCTCTCTTTTTTAAGCCATGCCTGGCTAAAACCAGATGTCTTGCCCAGAATATTTTATGAATCTCCATAAAAGGATTCTAGGGGGCTTCATAAACCTGGATTTTCCACGAGAATGTAAATATTATATAATAGCACATAAAACCAACAATAGTAATGTTCCTAAACAGGAAATTGAGTCGGCAGACATATGGCTGGCATGAAGCTTGACCAGAGGTCTTGGATGAGACCTTTGCATGAAGGAGGAGCAGGTAGACAGGGGATCTGACTGTGGAGGGGACACAGCAGAGCTCACCTTCCACTCATGGGATGGCTTTCTTAAACAGGTCTCACTTTTCCTTACAATTTGTTGCTTCCGTTGATGGTGACATTTACCTTTTTTGTTGTTGTTGTTTTTTGTTTTTGGAACACTTTATATATGAGCACTGGGTCTACCACTCTACCCCTCCCCCAACTTTTCACTTATTCCCCCTTGGAAATTCATGATGTCTTTGTTTATTGTGTACACACACACACACACACACACACACACACACACACACGTCTATACAACCTACGGAGTCCATTTTGTACATGTTTCTGTCACTTTGGGTTGGACATCCTGCTTTCTTGTTCAGCTATCTAATGTTCTGGGCTTCTGTTCAGCTGTCTGTCTACAGTAACCCCACGTCCTTGATTCAGAAGCTTAAAATAACTGTACTGAGTTTGCGTGTGGTAGCCTGGATCAGAAAGCAAGGCCACCCAATCCCAGCTTTTTCACTCCTCCTAACCTCAGGCCAGACCCTAAGCCATGGAGGGCACAGAATTCCCAGTTTATTTTGGCGGTTTGGCCGACCCTAGTAACATCCATGATGTTTAGGTTTTACAGGAGTCCAGGTGGTTAAAGTACTCTAATATTCTGAATTTCTTTGATGTTTGTGGTAAAGCTTTCCTATTCACTTGTTTCCTACTCAACTTTCCTATTCTTTTTTTCTAATTAGTTGGGTAAAGGACTGGTGATGCTATTTTATAGAACCAGCTCATAGATTCGTTGCTGCTTTGTATTGTTTTCCTTGTTTTTATTTCATTAGTTTCCGCTCTGATTTTTATTAATTCTTGTTGTCTAGGTGATTTGGGTTAGGTTTTGTTCCATTCTTTTTTTTTTTTTTTTTTTTTTTCCAAAATTTTGGGCTGCATCATGAAGTCACTTATTTGTCCTTCCATATGACTTATCATTATTAATTTATTTTATGTGTATGGATAGTTTGTCTGCATGTACATTTGTGTAACGTGTGTCTTTTATTTGTGTGTTATATGTGTGGAGCATGTACATGTTTAAGTAGATGTGTGGGTATGGGTGCACGCGCACATGAATGCGTATGTGTATGGAGGCTAGAGGGTTGATGCCAGATGTTTCCTTTTATTTAACTTACTTTTTGGGTAAGATCTCTCACTGAACCTGGAGCTCGTTGGTATCCCAGGCTGCCTGGCCACTGCGCTTTAGAGGTCCACTCATGCTCTTTTATATGGGCTCTGGGGAAGGCAGCTCGGGCCCTCAAGCTGCCCGCCCCTGAACCTCAACCTCGTTGTGTTCTGATTGGCTAACGTGTCCTGATGTGTCCCTGATGTTGTTTATATTATTGCCTTGGTGTGTTCCCTTTCGTTAATGCTAGTTCATGTTTACTGTTCTTCCACTGTCTGTATGTTGTATAGTTAAGTCTTTTATTGGATAAATGTGTATCATAAATGCATGCACTGTTGGAGACACAGCTTACAGAAAGCATTAGAAGATCCAGAAGTGTTAAACATGACAGGTTTTTTAAAAATTTTCTTCAAGGGAAGGAAATGATGCCTCTTCACATGGAAAGGCTGGAGTGAGTGTTGTCTGTCAACTCTGTGATATTTTTGCTGTTTTGTAGAGCCAGGCTTCCTGAATCCCTCAAAGCCTGGGCATTGTTTATGCCTTGATCCTGAGCTTTGTTTTCAGTGAATAGAAGCCAATCCTTGTGAAAGAGGTCCCACCGTACCCTGCATTCTCCACCAACAGACTCTATCCCTATGCTTATGACTAACCCGCCCTCTTTAGGCTTTGCCCTGAGCGCTGTTTATCAGCCAATAGGACTCATACTTACTGTAAAGGTCACAGATGCTTTGCTACTTTGCATGGGGCTTTTAATGTAGCCTTCCCTGAAGCTTTGCTATGAGAATTGTCACTTGGAGACTTTTTTCCTCAAGTTTGCCTGTGTTTAAATGTGTAAAAAAAAAAAAAAAAAAAAAAAAAAAATTAAACCACAGATTGAGACTCTGAAGTTTTGACCTAGTCTGACTCACCAAGTCTGGCTATACCGAGTTTTCTTCCTCACCTCTTTGCAGTTTGTTTCCCTGCTGGTGGTGAAACCCCCAGGGACACCTGACCTCCCCCCCCCCACCCACCCAAAGCAATGCACCTTCCTTTTTGTGTTCCTCCTTTCCTACTCAGCTTTAAAAAAAACAATTGACAAATAAATACTGTTTATATTTATGGTGTATAATGTGATGTCTTTTTTTTTTTTTTTTTTTTTTTTTTTTTTATGAAGATACTTTTATTTAAAATATTTCCTCTGGCTTTTCAAAATTATGTGCTCAGCCATTTGGGATTCCTCTGTTGAGCATTATCTGTTTAGGTTTATACTTCATTTTTTTTTTTTTTTTTGATGTTTTTTTTCCTTTTTTATTTTATTTAATTTATTGTTATTCTTTTTTTTTCATTTTTTTATTAATTTATTCTTGTTACATCTCAATGTTTATCCCATCCCTTGTATCCTCCCATTCCTCCCCCCCCCCAATAATGTGATGTCTTAATACATGTATTCATTGTGAACTATTTAAATTGAGTTCATACTTATTTTTTTCATGTAGAAATCAATGCAAGAATGTTCATTAAGTGTATTGAGCAATGCAGGACTGTTCGTGTTGTCAGCGTTAGATGCGCCTCCAGAGCTGGGGCTTCGTGCCTCCCTCATATCCATGTTCTTCTTTGTTTTCTTTTGCTGCTGGGGTCTGAACCCAAGGTCTGACACATGCTCAGCATTTGGCTCTATCGTTGGGCTAGGAAAGTTGAGTAGGAAACAAGTGAATAGGAAAGCTTTACCACAAACACCAAAGAAATCCAGAGTATTAGGGGAGTACTTTAACCACCCACTTCCCTTACTTTATGGTGCCATTTATCAATAGAAACCCTTGATTTTATTGTATTCTGGATATGCCAGTCGTTTCATTCGTATCCAGGTTATGGCATCCCAAGAATCTTCTATTGTGTTACCTTTGTGAAACATTGTTTCCTTTCTCACCTAGGTCTATAATCCTCTGGAACCCCGTCCATATTTATTTGTAGGGGCGGGTAGGGGTTGATAATCTTTGGATTTTTTTTTTTTTTCCTAGCATGATTCTTCAGTTGACCCTGCTTATTTGTTACAAAGACGTTTATTTCTCCATTGCTCTGCTGCCTGTCCAGCTCATCAGTCTGTGGAGCTGATCTGGGCCACTGTCCTGTATTCTGGCTTCCTTCCTTGAGGCAAGGCCGCACCGCCTTACTATCTGCAGCTTCCTGCCAGGTGTACTTATCCAGGAGAGGATGTGGCCCAGTTTTATTCTTTAAGATAATCTAGACACTATTAGGATTAGGCAGTGAAAGGTACCTGGTGGGTCTGGACCAAAGTATGCTGCATAGGTCATGCAGTGCAACTGATCTAATGCAAGAGGTTTATTGGGGGAGAGGAGAGAGTGAATGGCTGTCTCAGAGTGGGAACACACACACACACACACACACACACACACACAGAGAGAGAGAGAGAGAGAGAGAGAGAGAGAGAGAGAGAGAGAGAGAAATAGTCAATTAGTAGTGACAGTGGAAATGTCTGGTATCTGATGCTGCAGATGATGATGACATAAGCAGTTGGCGCTGAGTCGCTAAAAGGAATGCTGGCCAAGCGCCTGATTTACAACAGAAACATCCTTTTAAAGAGACGTTTTAGAATTGGTTTGCTGGTTTACAAAGAGAAGCGTTTTCCTACTGAAATATTGATTGGGCCTCCTAATCCATGGACATGACATATTATTCCATCTATTGAGAGTTTTCTTTAGACTTTTTTTTTTTTTTGCTAAAGATAAAAGTTTTGCTTTGAGGTCTTACACACCTTTTGTCCATGAGTATCTGGATTTATTGTAAAGTGTTTGCCTTTACATTTCATCTTCGAAGTGTTTGTAATGAATATATAGAAAATCAGCCGTGGTTGTAGCAACAGGGTAGGTTAAGTCCTTAAACATTTCTCTATGTGTTGTTTCTTAAATTGTATTCTGTCCTTTTCAAAGACCATGTTTACATCCCAAATGATTTACAGCTGTATTTAACCCAAGCTAATAGCTAGCATTAGTTCTCTTCCTCAGAGAACTAATTTATTTGGTGACAGGATGTACATTGTTACACTCACTTTCTTTCTGCTCTGTGAATACAGCAGCTGCAGGTGGTCCCACTCTTTGGAGATATGCAAATAGAACTGGCAAGATACATCAAGACCAGCGCTCACTATGAGGAGAACAAGTCCCGGTAGGAAGAGAATAAGCTTGCCATAGAGTGCGTTTGCTTATCTGACGTCATCACTCTGACATGCCCACGGGTGTGGAAGCAAGTGTCCTATATGGTTGCCCTTGCCAGTTGTGCCTGTTTGTGTTTGAATTCGTTGAGAAAAGCACTAAACATTTTAGTTTTCTTAGTAAAGCAAACCACATTTTGAACGTTTATTGTCCAGTGGCTAGCATGTTGGGGAGTACAGACTTAACATATTTTTTTATCCTTCTAAAGATGTCTACCGCACAGTACCAACTGAGACTATAAAATTACTTTTCTGGCCCCAGTGGTGTGGTGATGAAACATGATTGACAACCAGCCCAGGAGAGGAGCAGGGGCTGTGCGTGTGTATTACCAGGGTCTACAGAATTGTCACCCACGGGCTAAACCAGTCCAGACCTGTGTTTGTAAGGTCCCTAGATCTGAGAATGGTGGTTGTAAATGCTTTTTAATGGAAACGGTTAAGAAAAAGGGGCGGGGGGTGGGGGGTGATGACTGTTAGAGATGTGGCAGAGACACTGTGGCCCACAGGTCCTGACATTACTCTGTCTCTATGCGGAGGGTAATCTCAGCTGTCAGGGCTCTGTAGTTTACCGTTACAGCTTACCGCTACAGCTTACCGCATGCATACAATCTGACTTACTAGACAGTTCTCAATGCCCACTGGACTTCTCAGGAGTTTGTACTGATTTGTTGAGCGCTCCTACCCATAGCCAACCTGTATTTACTACTTCGTTGTGATTTAGACGTTATATTTCTCCCCCAGGGGAGTCAGCAAACCTCTCCTAGTGAGAGCTGTGTAAAACATCGTTCAGGTTTTATAGGCCTCAGATGGCTTCTGGCCCTTCTGATGTTGTAAAACGCATTGAACGGTCCCGGCCTCACAAGCAGTATCTTCCCCCGCGTCAGCTGACGCTGTACCTAGGTACTGTGCGGGTGCCTCGGGTCACACAGTCTTTCTCTCCATGCCCAGGTGGACCTGCACGTCCTCAAGCAGCAGCCCACAGTACAACATCTGTGAGCAGATGATCCAGGTCCGTGAAGACCACATGCGCTTCATCTCTGAGCTGGCACGCTACAGCAACAGTGAGGTACGCAGCCGCTGCGCCCAGAGCCACGTAGACCCCCAAGGGTTACTTTTGTTCTTTCCTACTCAAATATTAACATTGGCTGTTTTTTAAAATGTCAGATTTTTTTAAATTTAAAATTTTATTTAAATAATTTATTCAGATTACATCTCACTTGTATAAAATATCAGGTTTTAAAAATTCATTTCTTTAAATTGACCAAACCTAAATGGGGAGGATCCCCCAAACCCAAACCTTCATGACTGATCAATCAGTGCAGTTGGCCTTGTCTGTATCCACTCAGCTGTATAAACTATAGCTTTGCATCAAGAAAACACTGAGAGGGCTGGGACGGGTGGAAACCTGCCTAGCACATATATGTCTGTTGAGTGTAAGCTCTAGTGAGAAGGGAGTTACAGGTGAGAAGGAGGGAGGGAGGGAGGGGAAAGGGGCAGGGTCAGAAGAGGGGAAAAAGACAAGGAAAAAGAAACCCTGATAGAGATTCCAAAAGAAAAAATAGGGAGACGATGGAGCAATGAAAACCAGATAGTGGCAGTGGTGGCACACGGCTTTAGTCCCAGCACTTGGGAGGCAGAGGCAGGTGGATCGCTGTGAGTTCAAAGCCAGCCTGGTCTACAAAAGTCCAGGACAGCCAGGGCTACACAGAGAAACCCTGTCTTGAAAAACCAAACCAAAACCAAACTAAACCAACCAACCAAACAAACAAACAACAAAACAAAACAAAACAAAAAATCCAGATGGTGAGGAGACTATTGGGGAGTGAGAGGTCTTCTGAGCTGTGTGTCTTGTCATGATTATAGGGAAGTCAGTCCCAACCTAAAGTAATTGGAGCCTCTAGGTTGGTACAGGGGACATCCTCTGTGGGTCCGGATTTGGGTTCATCTTCAAAGGAAATCTCAGACACAGTCTGTGTCTTGTGAAAAACACTTTTATTTAAGTATAACCACACAACAGCAAGGCACACAGAAAGATTCCCTAAAAAGCTGAGGGCAGACTCTGCAATTGGTTTCTCTTCAAGGGGTAAAGATTTTAAGGGATCTTGGCGTGCTGAAATGGGGGAGATTTCTTCCTCTATTTAGGTTTGGTCAGTTTAAACAAAGCGAAGCTGATACACACACAGCTTTGGGTAAATGTGTTCCGGTCCATCCTTGAACTTGCTGGACTCTGCTGTAGGGGACCCTTTGTCTCCCTGCCAGGTCTTTATCTCAAGTGAGGAAGGTAAGGAAGCTCACTGCCTTTGTTATCAGTATGTGGTACCTTTATCATCCTCTCTGGGATCTATTTAACTCCTAGTCCCTTAGTAGGTGCTGTCTGGCAAGTGTGGGCTTAAGGCTGAGTTAGAAAGAGGAGTGACCACAGCAATGGGGTCTTTATCGGTCTGTCCAGTTCTGCAGTCAGGTTGCCATGACCTTCTTTTGGGCACTCACATTCTTTTACCTGCCCAGCATGGCTCTTACTTGGCTTGTGGGATAAGTAGGAGGGTAGTTACAGCTTCAGGCTAAGGAAGAGCCTGGAAGCCACTTCTAATCCTAGTGGTCAGGCAGTGACGTCAAGGCCATAGTGTAGCCATGCCTTGGTTGGTTGTGAGATCGACTGGGAGGACTGCAGGTCCTAGTCTGGTTTTGGGAACTTGTTGGTTCTTGAGATTCAGAGGACAGTTACCACAGGTGGCGAGCACCTCTGCTTTCTGGCCATACGCACTGCAAGATTTGTAGCACTAGTAGTTCCCCAGTGAAGAGGTGCCACCACACTGCTAATCCTGTAGTTAGGACAGCCTGCAGTGTAGAAATGAATAGTGGGTCCCAGCTCCACATGACTTCAGGCTGTGCTTGTAAAGAGAGTTAATAGGAGCCAGGCGTGGTGGTGCATGCCTTTAATCCCAGCACTCGGGAGCCAAAAGCAGGTGGATCGCTGTGAGTTCGAGGCCAGCCTGGTGTACAGAGTGAGTCCAGGACAGCCAGGGGTACACAGAGAAACCCTGTCTTGAAAAGAAAAAGGAAAAAAAGAGAGAGAGAGAGAGAGAGAGAGAGTTAATAGGAATATCTGGAGGAATCAAGAACGCCACTTAGTCTGGGCGTGGGCCCATGCACTCGGGAGGCAGAGACAGGTAGCTCGCTGTGAGTTCGAGGCCAGCCTTGTCTACAAAGTGAGTCTAGGACAGCCAAGATAACATAGAGAAGCCCTGTCTTGGAGGAAAAAAAAAAAAGAGCTCTCCACTTAAATGCATTTTACAGCATTCATTTCCTGTCCCTTTCTTAGCTTCTGTGATAGTATCTTTTTTTGTTTTGTTTTGTTTTGTTGAGACAGGGTTTCTCTGTGTAGCTCTGGATATCCTAGAACTCACTCTGTAGACCAGGCTGTCCTCAAACCCACTGAGATCTGCCTTCCAAGTGCTGAGATTAAAGGCATGTAACCTGCCCCCTCCCCCCTATCTTTATAAGAAGATAAGGTTTTGTGTTTGTGGATAGCCATGAACCCTCAGTCTTTTGAGTTCTGGGGTTCCTGCATGCACCACCCATCTTTTTGGTTTTGATCCTGACTGTTGCGGTGAGTTTGAAGTGGTTTCTGGTTGTGGTTTTGCTGTGAGTGTGCTGTGTCAGGAGCATAGGTGAACATGCTTGTGTCGTTATTCAGTGCTAGAATTGATTGAATAATGATACATTCACAAAGTTTTGGTTTCATTGAAAGCATTTTGCTGTGAAGTTCCAGAGCCCCTGATAGCTGCAGCAAACAGAGGTCCTTTTATTCTGATCTTAGCCTGCTAAGCTCCCAGATCACACATTACGAACCACGTAGTCACAGTATCTCTCTCCACATATGTATAGATTCTGTAGGTTACAGAATGGCTACGAAGGGTAACAGAGGCTGCACTGGAGTTCAGGTAGTTTCAAGAAAGGAAGCCTGACTGGAGGCAGTCCCGAGGCTGACAGAGATGCACAGGGCTCACTGTGGGGTCAGATAATGAGCTGCTTGAGGTCACTGGAGGCACTTCTGCAGGACTGTCCTACTGGGTCACAGGTTTGAGGTGAGCCTCAGGGCTGAGTCAGGCTGTAGAAGGACACAGAGACAGAGAGCAGGAATATCCTGGTGATGAAGAGGCTGTGTTAACTGGGGACCAAGCTGAGCTGAAGCCCCTGGGACAGTCGTCCGTCTCCTGACACACACACTGGGTGGTCAGGTGACAGTCTACGCAGGCTATTCCCACGGCATAGGCATGCATCTGTTTACATCTCCTTTAAAGGACGTAGGTGAGGGAGTTAAACTCTTGGTTTGGTGTGGTCAATTAAGTTCTCAGACCTGGTTTTTGCTATGATTTTGATTGATCCATGGACTAATATGGTCTTCATTTACTTTGACAAGTTAATGGGTTGACACCCTTTTCCCTTTTAGTTTTGTTTTGTCTTTTTTTTTTTTTTTGGTTTTTTGAGACAGGGTTTCTCTGTGTAGCCTTGACTGTCCTGGACTTGCATTTTAGACCAGGCTGGCCTCGAACTCACATTGATCCACCTGCCTCTGCCTCCGGAGTGCTGGGATTAAAGGTGTGCACCACCCACGCCCAGCCCTTTTCCCTTTTAGAAATCAGTTATTTATCCATGTGTTCCTTGTAGGCATAGCTGTACAGACTTACGTGCCCACCAAGTGTCTTGAGTCAACCTGTTACTGTTTTTGCACTTGAAGCAGAGGCAGGTGCTGCTTGTAAAATGAAGTCTATTAGGTTAAGGCACAAGCTGAAAACATACAGTTTCTAACATTGTGCAGTGACTTAGGTGAGAGCGTAGCCAGGACTCAGTGGGTGTGGACTTAAATTGTCCTCTGACTAATACTGTTGAGCATCTTTTCATGTACACATTGGGCAGTTGTACGTCTCGTTTGTACAAAGGGCTATTCAGGGCACTGGCTTATAGCTCAATACTAGAGTTTTCAGCATGTGTGAGGCTAGTCTCTGACACCAGTCAAAACAAAACAACAAAAACTGAAAGTGGTACAGACTTATAACCCCAGCTCTGAAGAAGATGCAGATTAGCAGTGAGTTCAAGTCACTGTTAGCAAAAGGGGGAATATGTTCAGACTTGGCTCATTTGTTTTGTTTTGTTTTGCATATGTGATTTTGAAATAGAATTCTAGAGTAGGATTTCTGGATGCTATGTGAGCTTTCCTGAGGAAACAAATGTCTATTCTAAGTAGTGGGCAAAGCAAAGAGTCAAATCTATCTAAATCTGGTTTCATGAACTAATGCGTTTAGCTGGGGTCCTTACAGCAGCATGGATTGTTTACAGCTAGTTTCCCACGACTGAGCCCAGTAACCATGAACTACTTACACACTGGAGGGAAGGAGCAGGCCTCCAGGGACCTCTCCACCAAGCCCTCATGAATGTTAATAGGTCTCCTAAGAGAGTTCAGGAGTTCAGGAGGGCAGGGGTGATGTCATACCCAGAGAGCTGTGTCCCACAGTAGTGGGTGCAGAGGGAAGCTGGGTGGGGTCTGTTAATGCCTTTGCCTGTGTGCCTTAGGTTGTCACAGGTTCTGGCCGGCAGGAAGCCCAGAAGACAGATGCTGAGTACCGGAAGCTCTTTGACCTGGCTCTGCAGGGCCTGCAGCTTCTGTCGCAGTGGAGTGCTCATGTCATGGAAGTGGTAGGCACAGCATTCTTCCGTGTGTTTGGAAATTTGAGTAACTATGTAGCCACTGTCCTCCAGAACTTGCCAATGTCATATAAAGGGCCTCCTCTTTTCAGATATAAATAAAACTGTGAGGGTTAGAGGACAGCTTGCGGTGGCAAGACCGTTTACCAGCAATCAAATGCTGGTCATCAGGCTCAGTGGCAAGCTCCCTCACCATCTCACCAGCTCTTGCTCTTCTCCTTTGAGCAACATTTTACTCTTTGGAGAGTTGTAACCATTAGTGTCTTAAGGCTTAGTAAAATGTTTTTGGTAACATAAAAATTTAAGTAGCTGTAAATTGCATACATTTTTTCCCCTTTTAAAAGTTTATTTTAATCAGATAAAAATTATATAATTGGGGGCTGGAGAGATGGCTCACAGGTTAAGAGCACTGGCTGTTCTTCCAAAGGTTCTGACTTCAATTCCCAGCAACCACATGGTGGCTCACAACCATCTATAATGAGACCTGGTGCCCTCTTTTGTCGTCCGAGTATACCTGCAGGCAGAGCACTGTATACATAATAAATAAATACATCTTTAAAAAAAAATTATTTAATTGGAAGAGTACATAGTCGTTTGAAAGGGGAATTTTCATTTTAAATACAAATAAGTTGCCTAAAAATTTTACTTGTTCAGCATACAATAATTTGGACATTTTGCCTGGCTTAGTTTTCAAGCTTGCATTATATGACAGAGTGTGTGTGTGAGAGAGAGAGAAAGAGGGGCGGGAGGAGGAGAGAGTGTGAGCGCAGTGCATGTTTGAAGGCTCACCTCATGGTGGACTCCACCATGGTCCTGTCAGTCCAAAAGCCAGTGTTTTGCTTTCATACTGGGTATCTTTTCTCTTTTTGACTGCATCAGTATTCCTGGAAACTCGTCCATCCAACTGACAAGTACTCCAACAAGGACTGCCCCGACAATGCTGAGGAGTATGAACGTGCCACACGTTACAACTACACCACCGAGGAGAAGTTCGCCCTGGTGGAGGTGAGAATATCTGCTTCCCGCTCGCTGTGCAGCTCAAGTCGGTGCCTTTCAAAGGCGAAGGGAAACCAGGAAGACACTGTCACGTGACGCCATTGCTTGTAGGGCAGCAGCCCACCACATCTGTCAGAGAGAGAGAGTGGCTGGGGGTTGCTGAGGTGTGCGTTGGCTGACTGTCAGACACTGGTAGCCAGCCCCTCTGTGAGTGCTTGTGAGTGGAGAACAGTCTCTCAGAGGTGGCAAGACAGGTGAATGGGATTTGGTCCCTGCCTGTTGTGAGGAGAGCCATATGGCAGGCAGGCTCTGATTGTTTCCTACTCAGAAGGACTACCAGTTCTTGAATGGCTCTTATTTGTAACTCAGCAATCTTCCGCTCCCTTCCTTCCATCTTCCTTCCTTATTAGTTTTTTGAGGTTTTTCTCCTGGGCCTTCTTCTCCCCCCTCCCCCCTCCTGGGTCTTCTAAAGGACAACATTTCTTTTTTCTTTTCTCCTTTTAGTTTTTCAAGACAGGCTTTCTCTGTATAACCTTGGCTGTCCTGGACTCGCTTTGTAGCCCAGGCTGGCCTTGAATGCACAGATCGATCCGCCTGCCTCTGCCTCCCTGAGTGCTGGGATTACAGGCATGTACCACTGTGCCCAGTGACAAAATTTTTTAATTTTAGTTTTATTTATTTATTGTGTGTGTATGTGTGCCTGCCAGCCACAACATATCTATGGAGCTTCTCTTATTTTTATGATGTTCTGGGGTTGAACTCAGGTTCATCGGGCCTGTATGGAAAGTACTTTTACCCACTTAGCCATCTCACTAGCCCATCATAGATATTTAATTTTTTTTATTTAAGAATTTAAAAAATTTTTAAATTAATTTATTCAGATTACATCTCAATTGTTATCCCATCACTTGTATCCTCCAATTCCTCCCTCCATCTCTCTTTCACCCTATTACCCTCCCCTAGGTCTATGACAGAAGGGGACCTCCTCCCCTACCATATGGTCACAGCCTATCAGGTCTCGTCTTGGTATCTTGTTTATCCTTCCTCTGAGTGCCACCAGGCCTCTCCACCAAGGAGACGTGGTCAAATATGGGGCACTAGAGTTCATGTCAGAGTCAGTCCCCACTCTCCACACAACTGTGGAGAATGTCCTGTCCATTGGCTAGATCAGAGTAGGGGTTCAAAATTTACTGCATGTAGACCCCCCTACATCCAAGTCCACCCATCATCTTAGATATTTTAGAGTAAGCTTTTTATATCTCACAGTGAAATGTGTTGGGATTTCCCATCAGGATACATGTAACTCACTAGATCATTTTAGCGATCATTGATGAATGTCTAATAGCACATCTTCTTCTTCTTTGTTTTGTTTTCTCTGTCATATATCTCTTTGGATTTTCTTTAATGTCTGTCATATCAAGAAATTCTAGAATATTTTTGTTTGTTTTACTTCTGGGTCTTGGC
Source organism: Acomys russatus (assembly GCF_903995435.1). NCBI lineage: Eukaryota > Metazoa > Chordata > Mammalia > Rodentia > Muridae > Acomys > Acomys russatus. Next base: position 14,012,602 of record NC_067143.1, read on the forward strand.
TCTTTTAGCTGATGTAATCTCAACTGTTTAAAATGTAAATTTTAAATATGTTGCTTTGTGTCTGCCAATGTGTCTAAGCTCATTGGTTATAAAAAAGTATTCATAGACTTTTGGGGGGAGTTTCAAGATAGGATTCCTCTGTGTAACAAGTGCTGGCTGTCCCTTGACTCACTTTGTAGACCACACAGAGACCTGCCTACCTCTGCCTCCTGAGTGCTTTAAGGCATGGCATAGGGGTTTTGGTTTTTTGATTTTTTTTTTTTTTTTTTTTTTTTTTGGTCAGGGAGAGTTTTCTACTTATATAACCACAAACCCCACGAATAGTGTGCTGTCAGCTTGATGTCTAGCCTTCCCTTTCTTTTTGTGCTTACTGGCTATTTGTATATATTCTTTGTGAAATATCTCTATTCAAAATAGTTACCTATTTTTTAAAATTTTATTTTATTAATTTATTCATATTATATCTCAATGGTTATCCCATCCCTTGTATCCTCCCATTCCTCCCTCCCTCTCATTTTCCCCTTACTCCCCTCCCCTATGACTGTGACTGAGGGGGACTTCCTCCTCCTTTATATGCTCATAGGGTATCAAGTCTCTTCTTGATATCGTTACCTATTTTTTAAATTGATTTATTATTGAATTGTAACAGTTCTTTATGTAATCTACATACAAGTTTCCTTTTTAGGTATGATTGTTAAGCTACCCTTACTACATTTCTTTCACCAACTCATCTTGATTATGCTATGCTGTCTTTATATATATTCCTGGGTTAAGTTACCTAATGATTAGCTTAGGAGTTAATGAGGTACCTAGTCTTTTATGAACATTTATTATTATTATTATTATTATTATTATTATTATTATTATTATTATCATCATCATCATCATCATCATCATCATCATCAACATCAACATCATGATCATCACGATCATTAAATTATTATTATAATATTTTAAAAGATCTATTTATTTATTTATTTATTATGTATACAGTGCTCTGCCTTCATGTACACCTGTACACCAGAAGAGGGCATCAGATCACATTATAGATGGTTGTGAACCACCATGTGGTTTCTGGGAATTGAACTCAGGACTTTTGGAAGGACAGGTGGTGCTCTTAACCACTGAGCCATCTCTCCAGCCCTCATTAAATTATTATTACATCTTTATTTCTGTGTATATGTCTGTGTGAGTGAATGCCAAATGTGTGTGTGAGAGAGTTATCTGTATACTCAGAAGAGGTCTTTGGATCCCCTGGAGCTGCAGTCACAGGTGATTGTGAGCCACTTGAGACGAAAGAGGTCCTCTGCAAGGATCTCTGTGTGCTCATAACCACCGAGGCATCTCTCCAGCAGCCTTTGCTTAATATACAAGGGTAGTCATCCCAAGCTTGTTACACTAATTCTTACTCTAAAGGACCTCAACTTTATTCTTTTGCATGTGAATATCCACTTGTCCCAATGTTTAATGGAAAGGTAATGTTTCCCCCATTGAACTGTTTTGGCACCTAATTGATTGTTGAAAATCAATTGGTTATCAGTGTGAGGATTTAGTTTATTCTGTTCCATTAATAGAGGTGTAGAGCAGAAGGTATGTTCTTTTGTGTTTGGGTGAAATGTTCTGTAAATATCTGTTAGGTTCATTTGGTTTATAACATCAATTATTTTCAGCATTTCTCTGTTTAGTTTTTTGTCTGGATGGCCTGTGCGTTGGTAAGAATAGGGTACTGAAGTCTCCCGTTATCAGTGTGTGAGGGGCAGTATGAATCAAGCTGTAGTATTGTTCCTTTTACAAACTTGAATGCCCCTGTGTTTAGAGTGTAGATGCTAAGAATTGACGCATCATCTTGGTGGATTTTTCCTTTTGATGAATATGTAGTGTCCTTGTCTATCTCTTTTGATCAGTTTTGGTTTGAAGCCCATTTTTTTAGATACGAAAATGACTATACTGGCTTTCTTCTTAGGTCCATTTGCTTGGAATATCTTTTTCCAACATTTTCCCCTGAGGTAATGTCTGTCCTTCTTTTATTCCTATTATTCTTAGGTTTGGACTTTTCATAGTGTCCCAGATTTCTTGGATGTTTTGTTTCAGGAGTTTTTTAGACTTAACACTTTCTTTGACCAATGTATTCATTTCTTTTTCGTATCTTCAATGCCTGAGACTTCCATCTCATGTGTTCTGTTAGCGAAGCTTGTCTCTGTAGTTCCTGTTGTGATTCCTAAAATTTTCATTTCCAGCATTCCTCGGTTTGTGTCTCTTTATTGCCTTTATTTCCATTTTCAGGTATTGAGCAATTTTATTTGTTTCCTTCAACTGTTTGTGTTTTTATGGCTTTCTTTAAGGAACTATTTATTTCTTCCGATTGTTTGTTTATGTTTCCCTGGATTTCCTTGAGGGATTTATTCATTTCCTTTTTAAGGACCTCTATCGTCTTTATATAGTTGGTTTTAAGGTCTTTTTCTTATGCTTCATACCTGATGTGGTAGGAGAGCTGGCCTCTAGTGGAGACATATTACCCTGGCTGTTGATGGTATTCTATGCTGGTATCTCAGCATCTGGGTTTGGGATGATTAAAGATCTAAGTGCTGATTTCTGGATTTGTCTTTGCTGGGTGGGTGGCTTGTTTCTTGGTTTCTGTTTCCTCTGTAGCCTCTTGGAGAGTGTGATGGATGTGTTTTACCTACTGGGGTTGTAGGTTACTTAACTTGTGTGAGTTGGGAGAAGGGGGATTTGAGGAGAATCTTTTTGATCTACTAGGGACAGGATCAGAGAGGGAAGGGAGAGCACAGCAGGATTCCAGTTACAGACCTGCTGATCTGCCTGCGGTGATTGGCTCTTGGAGCAGTAGGAGAGGTGTAGGTCAGCCTACTTGTTGCCCTGGAAGGGGCAGCCATTGGGTTAACAGGGAGTCTATGCTGGAGTTGGGGTCTGGGAGAAAGCAACTAGTTGAGTTAGGAGGGGAAGGAAAGCTGCTGGTGTTCTGTTGCAGCACTAGGTATGAGACTGGGTGGGGGGTTGCGCCTGAGAGAACAGAGGGGAGGAGGTCTGCAGGCGCCTACTTGGCTTTCTGGCAGGCGTGACCTGTGTACTTTGAGAGCTAGGCCTTAGGAGGAGGCTACAGCTCAGATCCATCTCAGTTGTTACAAGTCCTGTGTCCAAATACGTGATGACTTCAAATAGAGACTTACCTTCAAATTAAGGATGCAACCAAGGGCACTAGCAGTAGTCTGTATAATATATATGGGTGGGGGTTGTCTTGGAATCTCCTGACAAACAGCTCAAAAAGAAGTTTCTTGTGCAGCTCTTGTGGGGACCATTATCACCCCAAATGATGTTACTTCATTTGATTTAGTGTGTGTGTGTATACAACATACAGTTTTCTTTGACATTTCATGTAAATATAAAATGATCTCTTTTTGTAAAATCCTGTTAATCCTGCTTTTACCTGTCCCTCTGAAATGCTCTCCTGCCCCTTTTTATTTTATGAAATAGAATATGTGCCACACAACAGATATGATATGGAGAAGTTTATTAAATGAGCATGGGGAGAGAAGGAAAGGGGGAAAGGGTACCCCAGAGAGACACAGAGATAGGGAGAGAGAGGAGAGAGGGGTGAGGGGTGAGGTGAGTTTGTCCTTTTATATAGCCCTGGGTAGGGCCACACCCTGTAGCTGGTAGTCAGACTGAAGTCGAATCCTAACACCCCCACCCACCCTCACCCACCGCCACCCACCTCCACCCACCGCCACCCACCTCCAACCACCGCCACCCGAGTTGAAATGTCTTCCACTCCCCTGCACTTCCCACTTGTCTTCCTCCCTGGCCTCCTCCCGCTGTTCTTGCTCCCTTTTACTGCCTTGGTTTCTGTGGCTGCCCCTGTTTCCTGATGCCGCCTGCGGCCATGTGAACCTCTTTATTCTCCGTCTATATCATCTATATCTTAGGCTTTCTCCTTGACCAACCCTGCTAGACATTGGACAGGTTTTATTATTTGTTTTTGTTTTTGTTTTGTTTTTGGTTTTTTGAGACAGGGTTTCTCTGTGTAGCCTTGGCAGTCCTGGACTCGCTTTGTAGACAAGGCTGGACTCGAACTCACACCGATCCGCTTGCCTCTGCCTCCCAAGCGCTGGGATTAAAGGCATGCACCACCATGCCTGGCAGGTTTTATTATTTGTTTAATAAGCAGATTTTGTCTTTGTTGATCATTCATTGGACTTCTCTGCCCTTTTATTCGTTTTTTGTTTTGAATATAAAGATATAAATACACACACACAAATATTCCTTCCCACATACTTTTAGTGGTACAGTTTGCTGTTCTTTTTCTAAATTCATGATAACTATTACATGGCATTACTTTCAGTATTTGCATTTCTAATGTACATTCAGAATGTAGCTTCACCTATCGGCCTTCTTTGAGTCCAAGTACATAGTGCATTCATTTTTATTAAGGTATTGTTCCCCTGTGCTCTTTATTTTAATTTTTATGTATGCGAGTGTTTTGCCTGTGTGCATGTCTGTGCACTACATGTTTGCCTATTGCCCTTGGAGTCAAGAAGAAGGCGTTGGACTTGGAACTGTGGTTAAAGCGGTTGTAAGTCACTATATGAGTGCTGAGAATTGAACCCAGGTCCTCTGGGAAAGCAGCCAGTGTTCTTAACTGCTGGGTCGTCTCTGTAGCTGCTTGCCCTATGGATTTTTTTTTTTTTTTTTAGAGAAAAGGTTTCTTTCTTTCTTTTTCCTGTTTTAATCAGAAAAGCAATATAAAATCATCAAATAGTTCTCCAACAGGGGCTAGAGAGAAGGCCCAGGGATTAAGAACACTGACTGCTCTTCCAGAGGTCCTGAGTTCAACTCCCAGTACCCACATAGTGGCTCACAACCATCTCTAATGGAGTCTGGTTTCTCTTCTGTCATACAAACATACATGCAAATAGAGCACTCATACACATAAGTAAATCTTTAAAAAAATAGTTCCCCATCATGAGCACATGGAAACTTTACGTGTGGGGTGAGGGAAATGTGTAGTCAGAATTCAAGCTGTTGGCTTCATTTTTGGGGCGGGGCCCTTTCCACCTGTATTAAGTCAACGTCCCATTGTTGTTTAACACGTAGGGTTTAATACACAGACCCTTGTAATTTCTTTTTCATTTTCTGATTCCTTTCATGTTGGGCTTTTGAGTGCTTACTTCTGCATTTGCAGTCCATCAGCGATGGACGTGATGGACAGGGTATCCCTGAGTCAGATGCTCTGCTGCCCTCAGGGCACTCATGGTGGGAGAAGATGAGGTCAGTTCCAGGTAGCCTCAGAACACACTGAGTCTTCTGCTCTGGGGAAGATGCTGACGGGACAGAGTAGCTCTGTAGTAGAAAGGAGGGAAGATCTGTGTGTATGTGTGTGAGAGAGAGAGACATCCGAGGTAATGAAGGGCTGGCCCCTGCCCCACTTCAGTCACGGAAACCTGTGTTCTTACAGGTGATCGCCATGATCAAAGGCCTGCAGGTGCTCATGGGCCGGATGGAGAGTGTGTTCAATCACGCCATCAGGCACACTGTTTATGCTGCACTTCAAGACTTCTCCCAGGTGACTCTCAGGGAACCGCTGCGACAGGCCATCAAGAAGAAGAAGAACGTCATCCAGAGGTCAGCCTGCCCCCCCCCCCCCCCCCCCCCCCCCAGACCCAGAGCAATGAGTGGAGCTCAGGTTCAGACACATGGACCGTCATGGTTTCATAAGCAGGCTCAGTACTTTTATCTTGCTCCTAGTCTTATCTTCAATGAATTACATCTGCATAGAATGTGTTCTGTCAATAACCTGAACAACAGGAATTAGTATACTATTGAGTATTAAGGAGTTTGGAGACCCAGGGCCAAGATAATATTCCAGTCACCAGATAGTCAGGGATATAAGGCCCCGTGCTCCTCTGCCTTCCCCAAGTATGTCATATTTAGCAGTTTACTTTTAGACTATGCTATAAGTCTGTCAAAAATGACCTAGATATGATAAGACTTGAGAGATCTTGAGAGTTTCTTATGTGAGCTTTTTATAAAAGTTGACTTTCAAAAGAAAGATGTGCAGATGAAACCTACCAGAGTTCAGGAATATATAGCTCCCTTTTTACTTTATACTTGGTATGCTTGTTACCTATGATGGTATGGTTGTTAGCATTAGCAAAATTATATACTGTGGGTACATTATTATTATTATTTTGGTTTTTCGAGATAGGGCTTCTCTGTGTAGCCTTGGCTGTCCTGGAACTCACTGTGTAGTCCAGGATGGCCTCGAACTCACGGAGTTCCATCTGACTCTGCCTCCCAAGTGCTGGGATTAAAGGCATGCACCACCACCCCCGGGTCTACGTATACATTCTAATGCTCCAAAAGTCTTGAGGTGGGGAGTGAGGAGCACACATGCACACATGTGTGTACGTGCACGTGTGGTGTTAGGGATCCACACGGATCTTTGCACACACTAGACATACACTACTACGTACTCTACTACTGAATCTTATAAATGCAAAACTTTTTAAAAAAGATTTATTTAAAATCTTGTGAGCCACCATGTGGTTGCCGGGAATTGAACTCAGGACCTTTGGAAGAACAGACAGTGCTCTTAACCTCTGAGCCATCTCTCCAGCCCATAAATACAAAATTTTTAAAATGACAGTTTGATGCCATAATAGAAAATAGCATCCTATATTAGATAAATTTTTTTCATGTAAAATTATGTAAAATATTATATAAGATTGCTGTCTGGCTATATGTGTAATTTGTATGTAAAACAAATTATCATTCTATTTAGACTTGTGTCTTGTCCCCTAAGAAAATTTACTTTTAGTCAAATATTCCCAACCTCAAACAGATGTGAAACCCGCAACTCTTCCTTGCTCCAGCCTTTCAGATAAAGGGTACATTGTTGAAGGCATATTGGATGTAGAAGTACTTGCCCTTGACAAAAGCCGTAGCTGTCCTGCCAGCCAGAGATTCTAAAGAATGTTTATCCAGAACATTCCACGAGAGGTGACCAGAGTCACCATAAGATGTCTCTGATCTTTTACCCACCCTTGGGTGGTGCTCCATTCACCACAGTCTGTTAGCCGTAGCTCACATTTCCAGTGAGTGTAGGTGACTTCACATTCCCCACACAGAACAACTGGCCACAGCCAGGTGGAGCTCTGCTGTCTGGGTGGGCTTTGGAGAGCTCTCTTCTCCCTGCCCTGACTTGACCGCCTGGCTTGTGTTTATGAAGTTTAGGTTTGTTTCCTGGCTAATTGGTGCAAACTACACATGGGTAAGTCTTTGGGAATGATAGCACTTTAAGGAATGTTCTCTGTTTTTGTACGTTTCATATGAAATAGACTCTTACCATGTTTCTTCAGCCAGAGAGATTTTCTTTGTGCGTTGGCTGTTGGTTAAGTGAAGATATCCTCTTATTGTCTGATGGATGTCTAATGTCTTGCTGGGGTTGTTTAGTGTCCTACAGGCCATCAGGAAGACTGTATGTGACTGGGAGACCGGGCACGAACCCTTCAATGACCCAGCTCTACGGGGCGAAAAGGACCCTAAGAGTGGCTTTGACATCAAGGTGCCACGCCGTGCCGTGGGACCCTCCAGCACACAGGTTCTTATCGTCTTTATCCTAGACCTGGGCTAAGGACAGGGATAGGCAAGGCAGGGCTGAAGTGGTGGCTGCTTGCTCTACTCAAGCAGATCCTGTGCCTGAGGCTTTTCTTCTCTTCTCCTATACCCTGCCCAACTGAATTTCAAACCTTAACTGGGGTGTTCCTGTGAGTGTCTGATTTGTTCATGTAACTGCAGGTGTCATTTGACACCATTTCTACTTCTGTCTGTGAAATATATGCCTCCGTTTCCATATTTATACTGTTTCCTTTTCGCTTTTTGGAGACAGGGTTTCACGTAACTTAGGTTGGCCTCAAATTTCTGATTGTATTGCCTCCACCTCCTGAATGCTGGGATTATGGGGTGCTCCACCACACCCTGCACCACTTTTGTACTTATAATGACAGGGTCTTATAGCCGGGGCTGGCCTGGTACTCACTGTATATATAGCTCAGGGTGAGCTTCAAACCCAGCAGTCTCCCTGTTTCGGCCCCCTGGAACTGCAGACACGTAGCAGCACATCTGTGTCTCCCTATCCATGTTTCAGTGTTATGATTGTAATCTTCATGTGGAATCTGTAAACTGAGTGTTCCTAAAAAATGAAATGTTGCTTTTTCTATGTCGTGGCCTAAAGCCCCCGTTGCTGCCTTCTCTTCTGATGTATGTAGGCCTTTCCTTGAGGTGCTTCTCACTGACTCACACTCGGTTTTACACGCTCCTCTACTCTTTGGAAGCTGCCCTTCTTACACGTCTCTCTTAGAGGCTTCATAACTTCTATCACTCCTGTAGAAAGGTACAAGCAGAGCACACGTGGCTTGGGTCTGTACAGAACCCTCTTGACGATCAGGAGGAAGGCCCTTGGCCATTCTTGGGGTCTGTGCGAGGCAATCACTGTCCTCCGCGCTCTTCCATTCTATTTGCCTGTCCCTGTGTCCCCCACCCAGCCCTGTGCATCATGTGACTAACGGCTCTCTCCTGCTTCTCCCTCCCTGTCTGTCCATGTCTAGCTCTACCTGGTGCGCACTATGGCTGAGTCCTTGAACTCTGCCGAGCTGCAGAGGCAGCTCAAGTCTCTGGGCATGGAAAGGCTCTTGCATGTGGTAAACGCGTTTCTGAGGCAGTCGTACAACTATCCACCTCTTTTAACCTTTGGTGGTAAGACATTGTTTGTTTCTCTTGTTGATGCTTATGGCACGGAGGTGAGCTGCTCCTCTGCACATAGCTCATCCCAAGACGCAGCATCTTGGCTATGTGGATGCCCAGGCCCTCTGGACAGCCTGTCTATGGCAGGCTGATTGTGGGCATGGGACTTAGTCGAGGTGTAGTGGGGGCAGTTCTCCTTCTATAGATGTTCCCGTTTGATGTAACTAATGTACCGTTTATATTTTTCCCCCCTTACAAATATCTCCTTGGATAATACAGCTTTACATGGTGAGAACTATGCTAGAGTCCCTCATTGCAGACAAAAGTGGTTCCAAGAAAACCTTGAGAAGTAGCCTTGAGGGGCCCACCATATTGGACATAGAAAAATTTCATCGAGAGTCCTTCTTCTACACTCACTTGATAAATTTCAGTGGTAAGAGACAGTGCTGACCAGAATCCGGCCTGGCATGCTCTAACCCTGCTAACACCACCTGGGATGCTTCTGCCTACCTACCTGACCATCCTCCTGCCCATCTCTTCACGCACCCACGTGGTGCCATGTCCTAACTTTTGTGGTGGTGGCCAGACATCCTGGAGACTCCCCCACCCCCACCCCCACCCCCAAAGTCCCTTGCCATCCCTGGCCTCTGCCATGGTCTCCATCAGACATGGCCGTTAGCAGGACAAGGACGGTTGGCCTTTGGCTGGCTCTGCCATGTGAACACAAAATCAAGATCGTAGAACAGGGAAATGGAACCTCATACCTGGATCAAGATCCAGGCATTGACATGTAGAAGACATGGCCCCTCTGGTCCTCACTGCCCAGGTAGCAAAAGTGCTCCGAGACACACTAGCCACCATTTTGGTGATACCCAACCACTTTGACCTGGCACTGGTGGGTGCTTTCTACCCTCTGTGTCTGCCTCTGGCCTCACCCAGCTAGTCGCGTTGCCTGCTTAGAGCAGGAGGTCTCTGTGCCTTGTCTGGGGTGCCACAGGCAGCAAAGTAAATAGGAATACTGTTGCTGTTAGCTCTGAGAACATAAAACAAATCTGTTTTTAGTTTTGTATCGGTTAAGCCACTCCTGAGTGTGCATGCAATCTTGCATCCTAGATACTGGTGTGTGTCCTACAGAAAGGGAACCACAGGTTGAATATCTCGCATCTGAAATGGTTGGGACCAGAAATGCCTCAGATTATGGTCTTGTGGGCAGGGGTACTTAGATATGCATAATAACAAATTTTGAGGGACGAGATCCAAGTCTAAGTACACTGATTTTTTTTTTCTCCCTTCAAGACTGGGGTTCTCTGTGTAGCCTTGGCTGTCCTGGACTCATTTTGTAGACCAGGCTGGCCTTAAACTTGCATAGGTGCACCTGCCTCTGCCTCCCAGAGTGCTGGGATTACAGGTGTACTGGTTTTTATACACCTCACACACATAGTCTGCAGATGATTTTGAACAGTCATATGTTGCAGATGTTGCCTGTTGATGTTACTCATCTTAATCTGTGTCAGCAGCTGAGCACGCTCTATTGCCACATGCTCTCAGAGCGTGACCCTGTCACTAAACACTGCATTACTCTATCACGATCTTTCTGTGTCTGTCTTTGGATTACAGCCCATCACATGGGATGAGATATGGGATGTCTCACTTATGACATCATGTCGTACATAAGGATTCTGAGATTTTGGAGCATTTAGGATTTCTGGTTTTCAGATTCGGGATGTTACACCTGTGGTCCCATGTTCACTTCTCCTTTTCAAAAGGTTGCCGTCCCCTGTTCCTGCCAAGAAGGGTTCCTGAGGTCCCTGGTGGCAGGAGGGCACTAGCTGCTCAGAAGGTGTAGGGTCCCCGCCTATACTTACACCTCACCCATGTTAGTCTTGTCCCTCACGTGAAGTGTGTAGTGACCCCTTCCCGCTTGCGTCCATGCTGCATGGCTGGGAGCTAAGCACAGAGGAGTCACATCCTGTGTGCAGCACCTCTTGTTTCCTCTGCACTGAATCATCTTCTGCTCCTGAAAGATAACCTGCTGTCATTTGAATCCCTCAAGAAACACTGCAGCAGTGCTGTGACCTTTCACAGCTGTGGTTCCGAGAGTTCTTCCTGGAGCTGACCATGGGCAGGAGGATCCAGTTCCCCATTGAGATGTCTATGCCCTGGATTCTGACTGACCATATCCTGGAGACCAAGGAGGCATCAATGATGGAGTGAGCGTCCTATGGGTCTACCTCTGAGGCCTTTGCATTCACGCGCGCATACCTTCACACATGAATTCAGATTAAATGGGGAAAAAAAAAAAAAAACAGAAACCTCAATACTGATACTAATAAAACACTTTAAAGCACAGCATGGAGAAGATAAAGTCATGGAGGCTTTGTCTGCTTAGCCCTTGCGCCCTCCATATTGGATAAGCTGCCTTTCTTTTCTCTGACTTGATGATATGTAAGGATCCCATATGCTTCAGCTTTGTACAAGAAACACCATTTACCACGGGAAGTAAGAAATTGTTCTCCTTCATATGGCAGCTTAATTTCTCCAAAGTGGGCTGCTGTGAAGGTCACAGGTCGTTGGCTAAAGAGGCTGAGGAGTGACTTTGTCCATCCTCTGCAGGTATGTCCTCTACTCCCTGGACCTGTACAATGACAGTGCTCACTACGCGCTCACCAGGTTCAACAAGCAGTTTCTCTATGATGAAATCGAGGCGGAGGTAAGCGAGCAGCTTTAGCTCTTTTTATTATGAAGCTTTTAAGTTGTCCTTTTCCCCCGTGAATAATCAAAGAGTTACACTTTCTTTAAATGCAGAGTGGTTTAAAGGGTGGAGTATAGTTTTTGGTGTAAGTCCTTCTGGCTTCACCTGCCTCTGTTTACACATCAGAAAGTGGTAGGATGTGCTTTCCCACCAAACAGTAAGCAGTCTCTGCATCCCTGTCTGTTTGTGTTAGGAGGGTGTTCGATTCACTTTTTAAAAAAATGTCATTAGGCTTTTAAATCTTAGAGCCAATAAAATAGTACTTTGTTGAACTTCTTGGTATACATACTTTTTTTTTTTTTTTCACATTGGCCAGATGCACTCTTGTATGTGACCCCTCCCCCCTTTCTTTGTAGCCCAGACGATCCATAGACTCATGACAATCTTCCTGCCTAGCTTTCTGAGTACTGTGATTACATGAGTAGCTATTATACCTGACTGTTCTTTTTTTCTTTTTGGTTTTTTGAGACAAAGTTTCTCTGTGTAGCCCTGTCTGTCCTGGAACTCACTCTGTAGACCAGGCTGGCCTTGAACTCAGAGGTCTCCACCTGCCTCTTTTCTTTCTGGGATTATAAGCGTGTGGCTTTTGTTTATTTTTATTCTGTACTTTATATCCCCACTTGGAAGAAATGATTAGGTGTTTTAAAAATGTGACTACTGGATTAGACATAGTTCTTCATGATTGTTTATACCTCAAGATACTTCAGAACAAGGACACTGTGAGCTAATGAGTACAATCAGAAAAATAATGGGAAACTTCAGTTTAATCACAGAAAGTCAAAGGGAAGTTTCAGGACCCCAATCAGAAGCTATGTGCTGCTTCATTGTAGACCAAGGTTCAAAGAAGGCTAAGGAGAAACAAGTTTACCCTCTGAAGACATGGGCGGGGGAGGGCAAGCATTCTGTGGGAGCTGGTTAGCCATCAAGCTAACCAGGACAGTTAATGGAGGCAGCTAGCCACCTTTAGAGAGCTTGTGCCTGTCTTAATAACAAAGCCTGTGGAGCAATGCTTACAAACACAGACATCATGCAGTTCCGCTCTCCATACATAATCTCCAGGGCTTTAAAAAGTTTCCAGCTGTGGCTCTTTTCTGGCATGAGAAGCTGCAGGTAAACACCAGACATGGGATGACCCTACTGATGCACCTTCTCAAAGTACTCTTTGGAAGCTGTTGGAGTTGTCTTGATTGTAGGGGACTCTGGTGTCCAGTTGACCGGGCAGGCTTCTCCATGGATCTGCACAAACCCACTTCCACCCACCAGGAGGTTGTTGACACTCAGGTGCTTGATGACATCGTTAGGGTCAGTGATGAAGAAGAGGCCTCTGAGTGCAATGCCAGCGCTTCCAACAGCACCCCATAGAGGTGCTTGGATTAAATCTGACAACAGTGTGATATCCGCATGACCCAAACCACCATTGTTCCTTAGAGTATTGATCTAGGCAAAAATGGCTAAAGTGGGAATCCACTGAAGCTGCAGCTACTTCACTGTTTATGTCGTGAAATTCGATGGCTTTGTCACTGAAAGCAAGGATTTCTGTAGGACACACAAATGTGAAATCCAAAGGCTAGAAGGAAAGCAAGGATTTCCCATTAAAGGCTTTAAGACTCAGCTCTTTGAACTTTCCATGTGCAACAGTGGTACCCATAAAATAGGGCACACACTGTATGACAGGGGTGTGGAATGAAGAACTGGTGCTGAAGGCAAACTTTGCTTGGGCAGAGGCAGAGCACAGGGTGTCTGTCAGGCATGTTCCTCTAGAAGCAGCAAGCCTAAGAACTGCTGAGGTAGAAATGCCCCTGGAAATGGCACTCGCATTCCGAGCAACCAAGGACGAGAGCGACCTTCCTACAGTGGTTGCCTTCTTCAGTCTAGTCAGTGTTATCGGCATAGTCACCGCATGTTGTGTTCGGTTTCACAAGGTTAATTTTCTCAAGTATATCATGAACTTTGAATGAATTCACTTCAACCTTGAATCTTGATCCTCTTTCTTCAGCTTCCTAGGAGCTATGATGAGAGAAATGTGCTACCATGCCTGACCTGTTCTCTGTAGTGTTCTAACCTAACGTTTTGTGCTGGTATGGTGATCACCCCTGGCCACACCATACTTCATATGCTATGCTGGACAACAAGATCATCTCTACTTTCTCTTCTAATATGCTCCTCAGCTGGGCAGTGGTACTGCAAGCCTCTATTCTCAGCACTAGGGAGACAGAGGCAGGCAGATCTCTGAGTTCAAGACCCCCCACCCCCACCCCCAGTCAACAGAGCAAGTTCCAAGACAGCCAGGGCAACACAGAGAAACCCAGTCTCAAAAAACCAAAGCAACAACCTTGTGTTGAAGCTAGGAATAGTGGTGCATAATGCCTGTAATCCCAGGATCCAGGACACTGAGTCTTGAGGACCTTAAGTTCAGAGTGAGCTTCAGCTACATAATGAATCAACCCTTGCTTAAAACAACAACATAAACAAGCAAAGAAAAGCAGAATCATTTGGTTTTAGGTTGTTATTTGATCTTGATTTCAGGAGTTGAGCTCTAACGCAGTGTCCTTTTTGCCAGGTAAACCTATGTTTTGACCAATTCGTTTATAAACTGGCAGACCAGATATTTGCATATTACAAGGTTATGGCAGGAAGGTAAGTGCAAAATTTTTTATTCTCATGCAGAATCTTGGGTACTTTGATCTGATATTTCTATTAACATTCACAAGGTGTGACAAATATCCTGCCTTTCTCTTGCACCAGTTTGCTTCTTGACAAAAGGTTACGATCGGAATGCAAAAATCAGGGAGCCACTATCCACCTCCCGCCGTCTAACCGCTATGAGACGTTGTTGAAGCAGAGGCACGTGCAGGTGAGCTAAGCGGCTCTGCTAAAGTGTGTTTGGAAATGATGGGCTCTTCTTAGAGCTTACAGGTAGCATGCGAATGTTCTAACCCCCCGCCGCCTCTTTGAGATCTCACTGTGTCTTAATCGCTTTTCTATTGCTACACTAAGGCACCATGAGCAAGGCAACATAGAGAAGAGAGCATTTATTTAGGGCTTATGGTTTCAGATGGTTAGAGTTTATATCCATCAAGGCAGAGAACACGGCGGCAGCAGGCACGATACTGGAATAGTAGCTGAGAGAACACATCTGGAGACACAGCTCCAGGCAGAGAGGTGGGGGGGGGGGGGGCTCTGGGAATGGCACAAGTCCTTCGAAACCTCAGAGCCTTCCCCCAATGACACACTTCTAACAAAGCCATACCCAACCATTCCCAAAGAGTGTCGCCAGCTGGGGACCAAGTATTTAAGCATCTGAACCCACAGAGACCATTGTCATTCAACTACTATATATATGGTAGAATCCTTGCCCAGCATCTTTGTAGATTTGGGTGCCATCTTCAGCGTTGCTTGCGTGTATGCACATGAGTGAATGTGCATGCACATGTTCTCATACACACACACAAATTTTTGTATTCTCCTTTGAAATAAGTGTCTTGGGTGTTTTATGTTGCTGCTTGTTTGTTTTGTTGTTTTTAAGATTTTTGTGTTTACTTTTTAATTATTTCTTTGTATTTGGTGAGGGCTTCATGGAGTGTGTGGAGATCAGAGGACAACTTTCATGAGTCTCTTATTTCTTTCTATTATTTGGGTCCTAAGGATTGAACTCAAGATGTTAGGCTTGACTATAGGTGACTTTACCTACTGACCCATCCCACCAAACCTTGTGCTTGTTTTTTACCTTGATACCCCTTGCCCTCCCTTCCTCTAGCTGCTTGGGAGATCCATTGACCTCAATCGCCTGATTACACAGCGTGTTTCAGCAGCCATGTACAAATCTCTAGAACTGGCAATTGGACGATTTGAAAGTGAAGATCTGACATCAGTAGTCGTAAGTACTAGAACTAAATTGTATTCCTTTCTATTGATAAGTTGAAGTAATGGTAGGCCATTTCTTGTATAGACAATAAAAGATGGGAACTAATTGATCCTTGACTACGTCAAGTATCATTTTACTACCTACTCTTAGTATTTGTAAATCCTGATTTATAATCCTGATCTTGAATAAAGTGCACCTACTGAGGACAAAGATAGAAATCTGTAAACTACAATACAGAAATGGATGAAGTGAATAGATTGAAAGAAATATTTATATGTATATTTTATTGTAAAACTTTGTGTTAGATGATTTTGTCCAACTGTAGGCTAGTGTAAATGTTCTGAGTGTGTTAAAGGTATGCTGGCTTACACAATGATAATATTCAAAGAGTGAATATATTTATTCACCACCACCTACTAAAACTTCTGCTTCTAAATTGCTTTATCAGGATGTTTCTCTTTTGTAAGTCAAAGGATATAGAGAGAGAATATATTACTTGGGTTTGTCTATATAAAGCTTATTACTTGGAAAAATGGACTCAGAGTGGCCTATACTGCCTGGATTATGTGTGAATGGTGGAGACAGGGCTTAGGACTTAGATGGTACGCTCATGGCTAGTAGTGTTAGGTAGTGATTTTTCCAAATTGCCTTTGGGGAAGGTAGGTGGGCTTGAGGGCTGTAGTGGATAAGTGGAAGTGACCATAGAGGAGAAAAGGCCAGGGCTCAGTGGGTGTGACTGTAGGATGGGTCAAGTTGAGTAACAAATTCTGGTCACCTACCACAGTCCTATCTCATGTGGTTCTGACCCACAAGTTGGTGGCCAACTCATTGCAACCTTTCACTGTCTTTATCTCCCCAAATGGTAGACCTCCCAGTGATCACATAGCCTAGGTGGGGAGTGCAGACTGCAGGGAAATGCCTCCTTCCTGTGTGGCCCATCTCTGTTCTCAACACCCTTGTCTCTTTGGTCCTGTAGGAACTGGATGGGCTCTTAGAAATCAACCGTATGACACACAAGCTGCTCAGCAGGTACCTCACACTAGACAGCTTTGATGCCATGTTCCGGGAAGCCAACCACAATGTGTCTGCACCTTATGGAAGAATTACCCTCCATGTCTTCTGGGAGCTAAACTATGACTTCTTGCCCAACTACTGCTATAATGGCTCCACCAACCGGTAAGCATGGCATTAGCATCGCAAGACATGTCAGCGTACCCCTGTAGTGAGAATTCTTGAATTTATTTTTTAAAAACCACAGAAATATTATAAGACTATATTTCCGTTTTAATCCCAGGTGTAGGAATATGGGGCTGCTTCACAGCAGCTGACTTGCCTCGTACTCTAGCAGAGGTGAAGAATTGCCACCTACAGATAGTTTCTATTATTGTGTGACATTTGGAATTCTGGGAAATTTTCAAAGGGTAGTTGTATTCAATGAAGAAACCAGAAGAAATTTGATTCAAAGACACCTCTCTCTCTCTCTCTCTCTCTCTCTCTCTCTCTCTCTCTCTCTCTCTCTCTCTCTCTCATGATAGGAGGTGAAACGGGGTGGGTAGGGGAATAAAGGGGAAAAAAGCCCCACAAAGTAGAAAGCTCCGGCTCCATACTCCTGTTCACATGCATCTACAGTGGGTGATCTTAGGCACTGACTTTCCATAGTAGACTTCCCCTTTCACTCTGTCCGTCCTAGTTCCCTCGTGATTTCTCATGTTCCGGTCTCTCAGGCCTTGTTTCTTTAATTCACAAGGGTAGCATTGGACCAGCACTTGGGTAGATGGCCATTGCTTTGCTTGTAGAGACAACGAATGGTCAAAGGGAGCCTGCGCAGAAGAGCCAAGGCTCTCCCAGCACCTTTAGTTGTCATTGTGGACAGAGCCTCATGCGTATTGGAATGGCTGCTGGAACTCTACTGCCTGTTTTAAGCTTCCCTGAGTTAGTGTGGGGCCGGAGAGTCTCCTTTCCATGTTTCTATCTGAAATGTTGAGGATTGTGAGAGTGTGGGCATGGCTTGCTTCCCACTTAGCCATAATGAGAATAAAGTAGCCAATTGGGTGGTAGAATGGTTGTATCATAACACCTACACTGGTTGGCAGAATGGGATTTCCTTAGGGCCAGTGTGGTCTTTCTGCGAGAAGTCTACCAGAAACAGGGTATGCCACAGGCCAATTTGACTTCTGTGTCTGAGTAAGGAGGTTGCTCCCATGTTTCTCCACTATCCAGTTACCACTTTTTTGTAACTGGTAAGGGAGCAACCAAGCCTACATAAACAATCATGCCTTTTTGGAATCTGACCCACTAGGTTTAGCATCTGGACAAATGCTTAGTTTAATCTCATCTGTCCCTGGGTGGTTGAAGAGCAGTGAATTTCTAATTCCTTCTTTCCTCTGCAAATTTAAATCAATATTCTGCGTGTTAACATTCTTTTCTTTGTTGATAATTATAAGTGTAGTCAGGGATTCCATCTTAGACTTACTATCTTCAGGTGATTCTTGTAATCAGCTTTGGGTAGTGAGCACCCATTACAGTGGTGTCTGTGTGCTTTTATCCTCCCACTGTTTCGTAAGAACCACTTTAAGATGGGGTGTCTGGGTGATTGATATGCTCACTGACACTGGGATGTCACTGTTTCTAGACCCTTCGGTGACACCAGAAGGAAGTACTTGTATGCTGTTTTAGATTTCTGTGGCTGCTGTGAAATGACACAGCCCAAAGCACTGTGTCAGCAAGCCACACTTCCTCTTTAAACTCCGGGTGGCATCCCTGCTTGCCTCATGCTGGCTTGCGGCCACCAGTGGCTGTCGGTTCCTGACCCTCCATGGCATGGAGCAGTATCCTTTCAGGCTTCGCTTGGTCGTCTTCTTCTGAATCTTTTTCTCTGGCCCTTGTTTTCTTCTTATAAGGACAATAGCCATTGTGGATCAAGGGCCTTACTCTCAGCTCTCAATCTTATCATCACCTATACAGCTGTAATGGCCCTATTTGTGCCTTCTAGAGCTATGGAGAAGGAATTTGAAAATACCTTTTGGATGGCCAAACATTAACTCATAGTGTTCATGTATGTTTGTATGTATTTTATTTCTACAGAGTTATCTATATATTACAAATGCGTACATTCTGATATCCCCAGTTTCAATTCAGTGCCACAGTGTTCATTTGAATCATCAGTCTGTTTCTGTATTTTTTAACTTCCCTAAACACAAAGAAGACCTCTTCTTTCATTATGACATCTGCCTGTCCAATTACACAAAATGCAGAGTACTTCAAGAATTGCTGGTTCTGGCTGCTGTGAAACAAACCTTCCCACTATAGTTCAGCATTTGTTTTCGGTATTTTGGCTTTAGATGAAAGCATATACTCAGTACTGTATTAAAGTTGTTTTGTACAATGGAGCAACAGGGTCTGTATTTATCCCTTTTCTTTAAATAAGAAGACAACTAGACAAACCTGAATTGTACAAAGCACACAGTTCACCTATTTTCTAACACTAGTATTTCCTCTTCATAAAAGAATCATGAGCTATGTCTTCAGGCTGTCTTAGCTCTCTGTCTAGAAGCACATTCTGAACCAAGTAGAGAGACGGTCAGTCAGAGTCGAGCTTGGGAGTCCTGCTTGCAAGAAGAAACAGTGTAACTCGGGAAAACTCAGACAGCTGAAATTTGTAGTCCAATATGGAAGAGGTGACACTTTCACAAAGAAATAGCCCTTGAAGCCAACATGAGCTCCATGGTGATGGGGAACCATAGTTGGAGTAATTCATAGAGCTTGTAGCAATATGGATCATCTGCTGTCCTTGTCAGCAAGAATGTAGAAACTTATTCAGGACCAAGAGATACTTCACAGAGTCAGTAGAAGTCTCTTGCCTTGGTAGGAAGTCTTAGTTCTAACTACTGTGCCTTCCCATAGAAACACCATAGACAATCATTAAAACTCTAGCTAATATGCAGATAGCTTTGCTGCTTACTACTTCCTCAAACATCAACACTCTAAAAGAAGATATCACAGTGTCTGGCACCCAATCTGGAGTTAGATATGCCCACTATCAGAAAAATGTGACCTATAATGAAGGGAAACATCAGTTCATAAAACAGGCATAGAGATGACAATGTCGATATGGTCAGAAGGCAAGAGTGTTAGCCATTGTAAGTATGAGCAAAAATTTAAGAAATTCAAACATAACAGAGGCAGTGGTTTTAGGGAGGAGAATGAAATGGATTAATACTGTAAATAAAATGTTGGAAGTGAAAACTCTGTTTCATTAGCTGAATGTTAGTTTCTGTTTTGCAAAAAGCCAGTGAATTTGAAATTGTTACAGTGGGAAAAATCTGAACCAAAGCTGGGAGAAGGAAAAAAAAAAAAAAAGGTGATGAGCAAAATGAAAATAGCCACTGTAAACTGTGGCGTGATGTCACGTGTTCTTATAGTTTTAGTTCCAGTAAGAGCTTATGGTTGGAGTGGAAAGACTGAGGCTTAGATTTCTCTATCGTCTGCCCTCTCCTGCCCCGCTCCTCAGTACAGACAGGTTGATGGGTGTGTGAATTTTCTCTGTGGGATTTATCCCCACATTGTGAGCAAGGCCCTGTACCTTAGGGTAAGAGTGGCTGTTGGAAGCAGCATCCTGGCATCACGTTCTTCCTAGAACAAATGCATGGCCTCTGGTGCGTGCACATGCTCCCTGTAGACACACTGCCGCACAGACACAAATACAGAGGCAGGTGAAGGCACGTAGACATCCAGAGATGTGGGCGAGCCGAGTGTTGTGTATGCCAGGTGCATCATTACTCTCCCTGTTGCTGAGATAAAGCACCATGACCAAGGCAACTTGAAGAACACAGGGTTTATCAGGGCTTACAGGACTTGGGGCTTAAGAGTCCATCACCTTCCTAGTGGAAAAGCATGTCAGCAGGCAGACATGGCAGCTGGAGCTTGAAGCATGACCAGAGCACACTGGCGATGGTGAGAGACTGTGAAACATCAAAGCCCCACCCCCAGTACCATACTTCCTCAATCCTAGTCATTCCCTTAGACCTACCCTAATAGTTCCAGTGACTAGGGACCAAATGTTCAAATGCCCGAGAGTTAGTCAGGGTTCCCTTTATCAACATGCCTCAGCACAGTAATAGACCAGCCTTTTGAAAGACTAAACACCAGGAGGATTTTTCTTCTGAATACTAACCGGGAAGATTTGCAGCCCACAGTTACTAGGGCCTGACAGCTGCCCTTCAGTAGGTGAGACTCTGGCCCCCTAATTGCACTCTGCCTGTGAAACCCTTGGCCTTGCGGGTTCCTGGCCTTTCAGGTGCATGTGCTAGTTATGAGCTAACTATTGAGAAGGTCATTTGAATTTTTTGTGGTATAATGTGAGTTCACCAAGTTCATAGACTGATATAATTAGCAAAGCTGTGTGTGGATTGTGTGTGTGTGTGTGTGTGTGTGTGTGTGTGTGTGTGTGTATTTTTTATGTGTATATTTGCCTGTGGGTTTGTGTTGGTGCCACCTATGTGCCGAGTTTGCATTAGACTATAAGGCATTTGGTCCCTTGGAACTGAAATTACAGACGATTTTGAGCCGTGATATGGATGCTGGGAACTGAACCCAGCCTTCTTAAGCAGCCAGTGCTCTTAACTATGAGGCATCTCCAGCCCCACATTTCAACATGAATTTGACAGTTTCTGCTTGAAATTTAATCTAGTTTTAAATGGGCTAGATACATTTGTCAAGATGCAGACTCTTGGCTGTGTTGTGTAAAAAATACGTTACTTGGTTTCCTAGTCCAGAACTAGTGCTCTGCTTACCCAGGATGCCATAGCTCCTGTTGTGCACTACTGCCCTCACCCTGTTTCTGCGACAAAGCCAAGCTAAGGATGTATTCATTACAGTTATCAAGGTCTGCATTAGACTTACAATGGTTTTGACACTAGCGGCCCAGACTCTGTGAACCATAAGACTGTGTTCACAGGGAGGAGGACAACAGTTCCTGCTCTGCACTATTGCAGAATATTTATGTATATTTGATTCTGTGGGTTTTGATTTACTAGAATTTTCCTATTTGATGTTACCATTTAACAGGGAGAAAGATTTATGATCTACCAAAAAAAAAAAAAAAAGAAAGTAAATAAATAAACCTTTTGAAGCTAATTGCTATTAAATTTGATTTTCTTTTTTTCTTTTTCTTTTTTTTTTTTCTTTTCCCTTGTAATTTTCTCGTTTAGGTTTGTTCGGACAGTATTACCATTCTCTCAGGAATTTCAAAGAGACAAACAGCCTAATGCACAACCCCAGTATTTGCATGGATCCAAGGTAAGTTGTTTTCTGTCTGTGTAGCGATAGATTCTATTGCTGTGGTAAGCACCTGACCAAAATCTTGAAGGAAAGGGCTTATTTACTTCAGCTTACAGTTGTAGTCCATCATGAAGGGGAGTCAGAGCAGGAAGCTGGAAGCAGGGACTGCTGGTGAGGCCATGAAGAAACACTGCTTACTGGGTTGCTCTGCCTGTTTCCTTATAGTGCCCAGGACCACCTACCTACTCAAGGGTGGTACTGTCCCCAATGGGCTGGGTCCTCCCACATCAGGCATTCATCAAGAAACGCCCCACAAACTCTCTTCTCAGTTGGGGTTCCTATTCGCAGATAACTCTAGCTTGTATAGGTTGACAGGAAACTAACCAAGAGAGAAAAGTATTGCTTTTTAGTCTTGAGTCTCTGAAGAAACCTGGATTACAGTTTAACTGGCTAGCTAGACCTCTAGGGGAGATCTAGTTTTACATCTCCAGGAGTGTCCTTCTTTTTATTTCATTGTTAGAAATAGAAAAAGCAGAAAGACAGAACTGAGGACTACTAACATTTAATACCTACCCAGAAAAAAAAAACTACTTTTAAGAGTTAATTGTTTTAACTTAGCATACAAATAATAGTTTGTTCTAGTATTTTCATACATATATGTCATTATACTTTGTTCCAATCTTCTGCTCTCTCTGGTGCGCCCTACCTCTCTGCCTAGTGCCTTTCCTCACGCCATCTGTTTTCATGTCACATATATTCTGGGACACCCACACCCACTCCACCCCCACACAAACAAACCCTAACCGTAGACCTCACCCTCGCGTTCATGATCTCCTTTCCAGTTGTGTTAGGCATGGGCCTGGGGTCCAGGGGAAATAACCACTCATTCGAAAGAAAGTATTTGGGCAAGGCTTCGCCTCTGCAGAGGGGTGTATGGGCATGGCAAGTCAAGAAGGCAAGCACACGCTATGAGGGTCCAACGTGGTTGTATTTCTAACGCTAAAGGGTCTGATGTCTCACTGTTGAGTGGCCAGGGCCTCATGCTCTGAGATTGGCTGGTTTAAAGCAGCATGATTGGTAAAGAGAATGCAAGTTTTCTCAATGAGTAAAGCATAGAGCACACACTTTGATTTCACGAAGTGCTGATTGTGGGGGAATGTTAATTTCTGTTAAATGACTTCTTTATTGGTTTTTGAAGTAAAGTTTAGTAGAAAGAATAGATTTCCCACAGCATGACATAGACACAGAGACAGACAGACATTATCTTAAATATAGGATGCATGTTTTAAAAAAAAACCAAGAGGGGGCTGGAGAGATGGCTCAAAGGTTAAAAACACTGCCTACTCTTCCAGAGGTCCTGAGTTCAATTCCCAGCAACCACATGGTGGCTCACAACCATCTACAGTGTGATTTGATGCCCTCTTATGGCCTGCAGGTGTACATACAGGCAGAGCACTGTATACAAATAAATAGATACATTTAAAAAATAAAATAAAATAAATTAATTAAAAAAAAAACAAGGGTAATTGTGACTTGGAGTCAGTTTTACTTGGCTTACTGTAATGGTTTCCAGCCTATCCATTTTCCTTTAAATTTTCTTTGTACATATATGCCACATCTATAAGCTCATATGAATAATGCAGAAATGAAAATGAATGAGTAAATGTAAATATTTCTGATCTGTAGACGTAGAGTCCTTTGGGTCTTTAGTTAGGAGTAGTATAGATAGAGCATAGAGTTGTGTTATGTTTGGTATTCTGACAGAATTCCACGGTACCAGGTTGTAGTCATGCCACAGTGAATAAGGGCTCTTCTTTCCTAACGTACTCACCAGCTTTTTTTTTTTTTTTTTTTTGGTCACTTTTGACAGCTGTCCATTCATTTTATTACTCTGTATATTGATTAGTTTTTTTTTTTTTTTTTTGGATAAAAGAAAGTTTTTTTTAATATATTTTATTAATTTATTCATATTACATCTCAGTTGTTATCTCATCCCTTGTATCCTCCCATTCCTCCCTCCCTCCCATTTTCCCCTTACCCCCCTCCCCTATGACTGTGACTGAGGGGGACCTCCTCCCCCTGCGTATGCTCATAGGGTATCAAGTCTCTTCTTGGTATTAATTAGTTTTTTTAAAAATATAATTTCCTCAGTTCTTTGTGTAATTACAGTGTTAACCCCTGTGTGAGGTATACGTGGCAGAAGTGCTCCAGCCTGTGTCTTCATATGATTTCTTCAGCTGTGCTGATACCTTTTGTATCATCTCATTTGTGATTTCCTGTGTCTTTAAAGGCCTTTTCAGAAAGCATTGCCTGGGTCTGTATTTTAGCACATTTTACTTGTTTCCCTCAAGTACTTTGAGAATTTCAGGTCTTACATCAAGATTTGATCCAAGTTAGAATTGAGTTTTGTATAGAGAGACATGGATCCAGTTTCATTCTTTTACATGTGGACATCCAGTTTTACATGTATGTTTTTGATAGCTTTGTCAACAATTAGTTGGATGGAGCTATGTGGGGTATATTTCTGGGCTCCCTGTTCTCCGTTCTGTTCTATTCTGTTCTGTTCTGTTCTCTTGGAGCCACTATCAGGCTGTCTTCGTTATTGTGGCTTTAAGATACAGTTTGAGACCAGGGATTGTGACACCCCCAGCACTGCTCTTTCTATTAAGAATTGCTTTGGTTATTTGGGTTGTTTGTTTTCTTCCATATGAATCTTACGATGTTTTGAATTTTTTGTTTGTTGTTGTGTCTAGTTCTGAGATGACTGTCATTGTGATTTTGAAGGAAATTACACCACGTCAGTTAAGAATGTTACTGTAATTCCTGTCCTTAGATCTAGTCTGTCCTGTATTACATGTGCTGATTGGCAGATGTTGAACCAAAATTGCATCCCTGGAATGAAACCACCTTGTTCATGATGGGATGTTTCATACTGTGTTCTTAAATTTGGTTTGTAAGAGTTTTATGGAGAATATTTACTTTTCTGTTTACCGGGGTCTTTAGTTCTTTGTTATTGTGCCCATTGGCATCCGCGTGCATCGGAGATTTAGGTTGGTGTCCCTTCCTCTTGTATTTTATGAGGCTCTGGGGAGCTTCTTATTTCTGGTTTGGTAGATTCTGTAATGACTTCATCTATTCTGGGCTTTTCTGTGTTGGAAGCTTTTCTTCCCTGGTCTCTCATCGATTGTTGTGGGTCTGTCTCGGTTGTGTATATGCCTTTAGCTTAATTATCATAGACTCTACACGTCGAAGCATTTTTGTTTTGTTTTGTTTTTATTCTAGATTTTTCAGTTTTGTGTAATATAAATTTTCACATTATTCACTCACAATCCTCTGGATTTCACTAGGACCTGCTGTAAACTCCTTTTTCAGCTTTAATCTTATTAATTTTGGCTTTCTCTTTCTCTAAGTTAGTTTGGCTAGTACTTAGTTGATCTTGTTTTTTCAAAGAACCCACTGTTGGATGGGTTCTGTGTATTGTTCCTTTACTCCCCATTTAATAATTTCTACCTGATTGTTATTATTTCTTGCTGTCTGCTGGCTTGGGGATTGGGTTTGTCTTGTTTTTCTCAGATCTTGGGTTATTTGAGATCTTCCTGATTTTACTAAAAAGATTTACTTTATGGGCATGCATGTTTTGCCCATGTGTATCCGTGTGCACCATATGGGTGCCTGTTGAGGCCAGAAGAGGGCATCCGATCCCCTGGAACTGGACTCACAGATGGTTGTGAGCCTCCACAGACTTGGGTCCTACGCAAAAGCAGTAGCCACCCTTAACCACTGAGCTATTGCTCCAGCCCTGAGGTTTTTAGAACTGTTATATCTACATTATTAATTGTTCTCTTACTAATATGTAGTGACCTGTGCTAATTCTTCTGGTTAATTTTGCTTTGAAGTCTACATTAATAGAATTAACTATAATACTAGCTTGTTTTAGATTTTCATTGGTTTGATGGGTTGTTTTCTGTTTTCTGGCTCTCAGTTTATGTCTTTAAGTAGGTAGCAAGGTATGCTTCTTGAAGACATACACACAAAAATAAATAAATAGTTGGGTTTGTCTTTGTTTGCTTGTTTTTCGATACTGGGTTTCTCTGTGTATTCTTGGCTGTCCTGGACTTGCTTGGTAGATCAGGCTGGCTTCGAACTTACAGCAGTCCACCTGCCTCTGCCTCTGCCTCCTGAGTGCTGGGATTACAGGCATGTGCCACCACGCCTGGCCCTGGTGTTTTTCTTTTATAGCCTTTATTGTTTCTTTGCCTTACTTGTAATATTTTATGTGTAATATGTCAAGCAGAGGTTCTTCTTTGGTCATGTATTTCTAGTGTCTTAAATGCCTCTGTGTTTAAATGTCCATTTCCCTTGACTTGGCAAAGATGGCTCTATTATCCCATTGACTGGGTTCTTCATGCCTTTAGTGCTTATCTCAGCTCTTTCTCTCTGGTAGATTCTAAGTTTTGGCGTTTTAATCATATTGCTGAGCTGTTAGATGTTTCAGTCATGTTCATTGCTGATTCTTTTCTATGGTAGTGTTGAATGGTTTTGTTGACCTTGTGTTCATCCCTGCGTTCTTTCCGCTCTGCTCCGATTATCTGTTGCTGATCCTGACCTCTTTTGTTTTTTATGATTCATTGAGGTTTTAGTTTCTAACATTCTTACTTTCTTTTGAAAGTCTCTTTCCTTTCAGAATTTCCCTTCCTTTTTCCTGACTTTTTCACCACAGGTTTTCTCATCTATTTACATTACATTTTCCTCTATTGTGTTGTCTTTTCATAACCTAGATTGAATTCATCATCATCATCATTTTTATTTTTTTCTTTTCAAACTAACATTTGTATTTGAAAAAAATTTTTTTAATATGTATATCCATTTTGTCTGAATATTTGTATATGTATTACATGAATGCCCGGCACCTCTGGAGGTTAGAAGAAGGTGTCAGATCTCCTAGAACTAGAGTTATGGGAAGTTGTAAGCTACAGTGTGGATACTGGGAACTGAACTTTGTTATTTTTCAAGAGCAGCCAGTGCGTGTTACTGTTGAGCCTTATTTCCAGTCTCTTGGATTTATCTCTTTGTTTATCTGCTTTCATTTCCGTGATCTTTTTGTAAGGCAAACTTTTGGTATCTTTATCTGGAAGGAACTTTACCTGTTTCTGTATCTTTAAATTCAGTTGTTAGGGAACTGTGATCTTTTTGAGTCAGGCAGACTTGATTTTTCATATTTCTTATGTTTCTATGTTATGATTTGTGTGTCTCCTGGTTTGGATATATCCTCTGGTTTTATTTGAGGTTCTTCTAGTTTAGCAGCCTACTTTTGAACTTCAACACCACATACTGCCTATGAGGAAGAAAATACCAACATCATCAAACCATACAGGACAGAGATAGACTGAAAGTCAGTTTACAGCCCATTAACGTCAATGCCTGTAAAACAAAAAGGCAAAACTACTGTGGAGTGTACTATGAAGTTAAAAATTATTTGGGGGGGAATGTGTAAATTATAAATAAATGAGATAAAGGCAGATAAATACAGGAGAAGCAGGTTAAAAAAAACAATGAAGAGGAATGGCAAACAGCTTTAGAGATGGGAAGGGAAAAGAGTAATGGATTTTTAAAATGGAAAAAAAAGAACAAAAAAAGATTTCCTAATAATGAAAAAGTGAAAAAATTAGATATATATAAAAAGGAGAATAAAAATTGAAACCATAAGAATATTTACTTAAAACTAGTCAAAATGTTATTAATGTAGAAGGAAGTTTTTTTTTGAAAAAGGAAACACTTGACTATAAAAAGAAACCAAGGAAGCCGGGCGTGGTGGCGCATGCCTTTAATCCCAGTACTCAGGAGGCAGAGGCAGGTGGATCAATGTGAGTTCGAGGCCAGCATGGTCTACAAAGTGAGTACAGGACAGCCAAGGCTACACCGAGAAACCCTGTCTCGAAAAAACAAAAAAAGAAAAGAAAAAAAGAAACCAAGGAAAAATATATATGAAAATTTATGTGTCTCTGTGTGTGTGTGTATTCACTCATTATATGAATAGAAATAGTAAGTAAATAATACAAAGCATCAGCATTAAATAATACAACAAAGTAAAAATACTATTTAAAAGGTGCTTTAGTCCCTGGGTTTTTTAAATTTTTTATTTTCATTAATTAATTTAATTTTTCTTCTCAACAGACACCATGACCAAGGCAACTCTTTCAAAAGCATATAATTAGGAATTTGCTTATAGCGTCAGGAACTTAGTCCATTATCATCATGGCAGGGAGCATGGCAGCAGGCAGGCAAGGTCCTCGAAAAGTAGCTAAGAGCACAGGCCTGGAGTGGGCTTAGACCCTCAAAGCCCACCCCCAGTAACAAACTTCCTCCAGCAAGACCACACCCACTCCAACAAGGACACACTTCCTCATCCTTCTCAGAAAGTTCCACTTCCTCATGACTAAGTATTCAGATGTTTGAGCCTGAGCATCTAGGGGCCACTCTTATTCAAACCACCAAAAAACTCACGGGGTTTTTATAAATAGGACAAAATATTGGTGTGGCTTCTTCCTGATCCTCAGAAACTGGACATTGCCAATTGCATGCATGGGGAAGCCAATATTACATCTGGACATTACATGTTTGTTTAGATTGTTTGGGAGCAAGGGGGATGTGGATATGAGAGGACTGCTTGTGAGAGTCTGTTCTCCCTTTTTGCTGCATGGGCCCTGGGGGTTAGATCCCGGTTGTCAGGCGGGCCTCTACCCACTGAATCGTCCATCTCACTGGTCCTTTGCAACAGTTTTTAAGTTCTTACTGAAGGCATATTGGGAAAGTGTCTAATGTCCATCAGAGCTGTCTTCACCTTGGTGGAATCTCTTTTTTGCACACTAGGAGCCTCTGTTGATCACACTTAGCTTTACGGTCTCTGGGCAATGTTTTAGCTAGAAAGTGTCTTCCACGGGCATTAGGCACATGGGAAGCAAGCACAGCATTGAAGTGTGTGCAGAAAAAGGACCTATCGTCATGCTTTGAAAAAGGTGTGCTAACCACACTTAAGGAGTGTGGCTGTGGATTTTGTGTGCACTCTGGAACCCTCAAGTTCCCAGACCCCACAGCAGTCAACGACAGACTGGTGGCTCCTGGGTTAGATGCGTTTTCCATCAGGCTCAGAGCTGTCAACTTTGAGGGTTAGCTTCACTTGATGAGATCTGTTACAGGTGCCTGGGGTAGGGCAACCCTCCCCTGTGTGTTTCCCTGCCTAAGCCAAGTCTGCTACCACACAGACACACACACACACACAGACATTCATATTCTCTCTCTCTCTCTCTCTCTCTCTCTCTCTCTCTCTCTCTTTCATTGGAGTATGGTCTGGCGTGCCTTGTATTTGTTAATTGCATAACCCCTGAGATTCTCACTACAGGCTGTCATATACCCCAAATATTGCTGTTTAACCTTGCTTCCCTGTTTGACTAATAAACCCGATAGTGTGGGCAAGGCCAGAGGAAGGTAGGCATGGCGAAGGCTTTTGGGACAGAGAGGATCTTGGGAAGGAGAAGCAGTCAGGTACCAGTGGATGAAGAGGGAGCAGGATTGCCATGGGATAGGAAAGAGACACATGGGCCTAAGCAGGAACTCTGGAGTTCCACATGAAAGAAATGGCCCAGATGAACTACCTCAGCAAGTATTTTGGGATTATGGGTAGGAGGTAGCCAAAGAGAAATTATTAGAAGCTGATGGCATGGGATGGAGGTTAGAATATAAGGGAAGGTAGCTTTAGGGGTTAATATCTGTCATGCCCCAGGTGATAAAGCTATTCTAAAATATATCCTATGTCTTTGTCTTTATTGTTTGAGAAAGTGGATTAAATAATACCACCATAGTAATTATAAGCCTAATAAATAAGCATTTGTTAGGCCATACTTTTTTGTTGTTGTTTTTTGTATTTTTGTTTTTTGGAGACAGGGTTTCTCTGTGTAGCCTTGGCCATCCTGGACTCACTCTGTACTCCAGGCTGGCCTCGAGCTCACAGCGATCCGCCTGCTTCTGCCTCCCGAGTGCTGGGATTAAAGGCGTGTGCCGCCATCACCCGGCTATTAGGCCATACTTTTAAGCTAACAGCACTCTTCTTTTCTTGTTCTGATATTAAATATTGGGGTTTTTTTTTTCCCCCTCACTGTTGAACTTTTCATCAGTGTCAGGGCTTGTTCAACAAGCATATGTTCAGTGACTCCTGTGTTCTTGGACAGAGTCTGCAGGCAAGTCTGGGATAGGTGGGGCTTCAGTCTCCACAGAGCAGTTGCAGGAACTGAGGACCTGAGAGTCCAGCACAAGCCTGCACACAGCGCTCATGGATCCCAGACTGTTTGATCACCAGCTTGGTTTAGCTAGGGATGGCAGAGACTGCAGGAAATGGAAGACAATGCTGTTATGTATATAGAACAGTTGCCTGGTGCATGGCCTTGAATTCACATGTCTGTCTCCAACTTCTTACCTACAGAGACCCACCTCATAGGAAGGACATAAGAAATGTCCCTGCCTGCTGGGAGGGGGCTGGCAGTGGGACAAGGAGCATGGGCAGCGCCAGGAGACTTCGCTGCTCCATGCAGTGCTGTTCTCAAACACTGTGCTGTAGAGTGCAGCCACAGCAGGAGCAAATCGTGTGCGCTCAAGGCTAAGATTGACTTTAGTTCCAGGGATCCAAGCCAAACACTGTTCTTTAAAAACAAGCTTTTCAAGGTTATCAAGACAGATGAGGCCTGCGAGTCTCAGTTGGGTTCCTACTGCTGTGATAGAACACTGACCAAAAACAACTTGGGGAGAAAAGGGTTTTTTCAGCTTACACTTTGCCGTCACAGTCTACCACTGAAGGAAGCCAGGGCAGGAACTCAAGGCAGCAGCTAATGCACGGGCCATGGAGGAGTGCTGTTTATTGGCTTGCTCCCTGTGGCTTGCTCAGCCTGCTTTCTTACACACATCCGCACTAGCCTGGAGCAGCACCACCCACAATGGGCTGCCCATATCAAATCACTAATGAGGAAGATGCCTCACAGGCCTGTCTGTAGTCACATGGAAGCGCTTTCTCAGCTGTGGTTCCTTATTGTCAGGTAACTCGAGCTTCTGCTAAGCTCCAAAACCAAAACCAGGACTGCCCGCAAAGAGTAACACCTCTGTTACATCTGAGGAATGGAAGAAAAAAAAAAAATAGCTTGAGGGATTTTTTGGACTTTGTTGTTGTTGTTTGAGTCCGGGTCTCATGCCACATAGACTTTACTTGAACCTCCTCTGTGGCCCTTGAGCTGTTGATCTCTCTGCCACTGCTTCTTAAATGCTGCAGTTACAGGTGTTATCATTAACAGTGAGATGGCATGCGGCAGGTGATGATACGGAGAGATTTGTTTGAGGGAAGGGAAAGGGGGAGGAGTTAGGGCCTGAGTGAGCCATATGTGTGTGTGTGTGTGTGAAGGGGGGGGGGGGGGAGAAGGAGAAGCGGGCGCCCTTAGAGAATGTGCAAGGGTAAGAGAGCGATGGGTGGCGGGTTTGTCCTTTTATATCCTAGCCCTTGGCACACACCTGGTGGTGGGTGGCCTGTGATGATATCAGAGGTTGCTAAGCAACCTAGAGGCAGATCAGATAGCTAGCAGATCTGCTTGTAAGCTCACAATAGGCATGCACCCTGAGTCCTGGGATTACAGACATGCACCACTGTGCCTGGCCACAATGAACGTTTTACCAAGCAAAAATCTTACCCAGAATCCCATCTTTTGGAACAGTGGTGGACTGTAAGAAAGATCTTAGCCGGGCAATGGTAGCACACACCTTTAATCCCAGCACTCGGGAGGCAGAGGCAGGCAGATCTCTGTGAGTTCGAGGCCAGCCTGGTCTACAAAGTGAGTCCAGGATAGCCAAAGCTGCACAGAGAAACCCTGTCTCGAAAAGCCAAAAAGAAAACAAAACAAAGATCTTGAGAGATGAGTCTTCTCACCTGATCTGGTCATGCTTCTATCAGCTGTGTGTGATGTGATACAGGCAACATCTTTGCTCTTGGAGTGGTCCATGTAGGCAGGCCACTATGAGCAGCATAGGCTCAGACTGTTGTGCTAGGAGTCCATGACAAGTCCTTCATCTGTGATTCACCAGAAGGACTCAGGACTCATAGTCATTTATGTTCATGGCTGCAGTGTAATACAACAAGAGGACACAGCAGGGCCCACACAGGCAAAAGACATGTCAAATGGAGGTTAGTCTTCTTCGGAGGCTAAACAGACACGTCAAGTGTTTCTGCCCAGGGAGAAGGCGTCATCCAATCCTCAGGTCTAAGGCTTCCCTGGGCTGCGAGGTAAGCACATACAACATGTGTGACCAGCTCTGACTTCTGACACTTGTCAAAGTAGTTATTATACTATACATGCTTACATACGTGACCTAAATAAGCTTATATACCATGCTAGTTATGGGTTCCAGATGTAAGTAAGCCAGTAAAAGAATGAATATTTTAAGGAGTAAGCTCCTAGGGGTACACACAAGCCCTTCAGACGTGCTGTGCCTTTCCTGCACACTGGTGTTCATGTAGCCTTGACGAGGTTCTCATTGTATGCATAGGGCATGCTTAACAGTAGTAAGAGGAAGATGGACAGAGGGACCAAAAGTTCCAAGTGCAGATGCTGCCAACAGTAGACATAACAGATACCTTTATGAAGCCATATACTCAGAAATGCTATAGATGAACCAAAATGGAATTCTAAAAACTGTTTTCAATGGGAATGCAGTAGGAATGCAGGAAGAATGAAACAGAACAGGAAATAAAGAATAAGCAAGAAATAAAGAGAACAGTGGTTTGGTTTTTTTTGGTTTTTTGTTTTTTTTTTTTGTTTTTTTTTTTTTTTGAGAACAGTGGGTTTAACCTTACAATACCAGTGGGTAAATGTGTTAATTATAAACAGCCTAAGTACATTTAAAAGATAGAAATTGGCAGAATGGATTAAAAGACAATTGGGACCAGTGCACAGCCTATGGTAGATATGTTTACTGTGTGTGAGGTCCTGGGTTTCGTTCTCAGCAAAGAAACAAACAAAAATCCTTAGCTCTACAATATGCTCAGCCTGGCTCATTTTCTGTTAATGCTATCAGAAGGTAAAGGTGAGGATAGGGGAAAGGTATGTGGTACAAGTAGCAGTCAGAACAAAGCAGGTGTGGCTACATTAATAAAGGACAAGCTAGACTTCAGAGCAAAGGATGTTACCATGGAAGAAACTCAAGATATACCCGTCCTGTATGTTTATATGCCAGTGAGAGCTTCTATACAGAAACAGAAGCCAAATTTTTAAAAGAAGAAATGCGGCCCTTCACAAGGTGTACACAAGAACACCAACTCTTCTCTCAGTGTTGAGACAAGATGAGGAGCAATGAAGAACTGAACCTCAACACTCCACAGCAGCAGGATATGCTTTTCATATATATGTGTGTGTGTGTGTGTGTGTGTGTGTGTGTGTGTGTGTTATATATATGTATATATATTCATTATGTATAGTGTTCTGCCTGCATGTACACCTGCAGGCCAGAAGAGGGCATCAGAGCACATTGTGAGCCACCATGTAGTTGCTGGGAATTGAACTCAGGACCTCTGGAAGAGCAGTCAGTACCCTTAACCTCTGAGCCATCTCTCCAGCCCAGGATATGCTTTTCAAATGGCCATGGAAATTCACCAGGCTAGACCATATCCTGAGCCACAAAATAAACTTTAACAAACTTAAGGCTGGAGTTGAAGTCATACACGCAGCAAGTTCAAACTAGAAATTAATTTTTAAACGTTAGGACAGATTGTGGAAGTGGCTCTGGGGTAAGAGTGCTTCCTATGCAAACATGAGGGATCTGAGTTCAAGTCCCCAGCACCTACGCTGTAACATGGAGATAGAGGGGCTGTCACCCCAATGCCATGAGAGGGAAGGAACTGGCAAGCCAAAGAAGTTTTAAGGGAAATTTAGCCCTTTCATTAGGGACCTCCCTGATCTCCGTACCTGGTCCTTCCACAAGGTTAGGGGCCCTTCCTGCATGAAAATCTTTTGTCACCTGCTCCTGGGAACTGCTCCTATCACCTCCAGAATACTTCCTGCCTCCCTAAGAGGACAGCCTCCACTCGTCCCATTAGTTTCTCTGCTTACAGTTTGCTCTCAGGAAGGGTGAAAACCTCTGCATGTAAGAAAGCGAGGCTGTGTATGTTATAAGGAAAGCCGCTGGTTCTCTTAATCCAAACGCCATCGGAATGAATGCATGAGAACCGTGTTGACAACTTTGTCCTCTTTTCCCCCAGGCTTTGAACCTAGCCTACTCCAGCATTTATGGCAGCTACCGGAACTTCGTGGGGCCTCCTCACTTCCAAGTCATCTGCCGGCTGCTTGGCTACCAGGGCATTGCAGTGGTCATGGAAGAGCTGCTGAAGGTTGTCAAGAGCCTGGTGAGTTTTCCTGGAATGCGTTTTCCCTGTCACATGGGTTCAGTGGGGTGGATGAAGCCAGCCATGGGCGTCTTCTCTTTCTCTCTGGGCTACGAGTCTCTTAACAGACAAATGCTTCAACTTAGCTTCAGACACTTTTCCTAACCAAAGAGAATGGTTCTTCTGGATATAGGGGTATGTCACTGTCCTACCTGCTTCTCACAAGGCTTGAGGCAGGAGTTCTGCTTGAACCCAGGAGAACATGACAAGACCCTGTCTCCTTAGAATAATACCCCAGCCCCCCCCCCCAAAAGGAAAGATGGACGTATATTAGACCAATTGGTAGTTTTTTGGGTGTTTTGTTGTTGTTGTTTTTTCCCTGCCTTTCTGAGATACAGTCTCACTGTATTCAGCATAAGCTGACCTCAGTCATCAACCATCCAGCCTTGCCCTCTAGATTTTCTGGTATTATAGGCTTGCACCACCATACCAGGCTTTAGGAATGTTTACTAACCAAAATAGGATCTTTATTATAAGATAATATACTATCTTCTTATATGCAGAAGTGATCCCTGTCTTATCATAGACCACATTGTTAGCCCAGTCTTGTGGTGGATAAATCCAGAACAGAAGACAGAAGGCCTAATCGGAGATGCTTGCTGCAGTCTGGCTTCTCCAGTTTCTTTCTTTCTGTTGGCAGTTGTCTGTGATCTCATATGTAGATGCTGGGAACCAAAGGAAGGTCCTCTGGAAGAACAGCAAGTGTTCTTCATCACCGAGCCATCTCTCTAGCCCCCAACTCTGCAAAAAAATTCTTGTTTCTATTTGTGAAGTGTGAGTTTCCAGCAAGCATTTGGGTTGAAGTAAATGAGCAGAGCATATTGACCACAAGAGCTTTAACTTTACAGACCCTTGAGCATTTATGGTGGGCAGGGATAGCCACTATAAGGATGCTGGGGTTGAGAGGCATTCTTCACAAGTGCTACAGAGAGAAGGCTCCTGGCAGATGCAAGCGAGCTGCACAGTTAATTAGTGAGGCAAGTGGTGATGTGTTCTGGTTCTGGTGACTAATGTGACTAATGGCCTTAGGTACACGTGTGTAACTTCAGAGTGAAGTCAGGCTGGTACTTATGTCACCATCTGCACAGAAGCCTGTCTTGGCATTACTGTTGCTATGGTGAAGCACCATGACCAAAAGCAAGATGGGAAGGAGTGGGTTTATTTGGTGTATACTTCCCTATCACGTCATCATCAAAGGAGGTCAGGACAGGAACTCAAATAGAGCAGGAGCCTGGAGGCAAAAGCTGAAGCAGAGGCCATGAAAGGGATGGAAGGGGAATGATGTCATTTGTAGGCCACGGTGGACTTGTGGTTTTTGTTCATAATCTCTCCTGTCTTTCTCCCAGTCTCTCTTGTCTCTCACTCCCTCCCTCCTTCCCATCTCTCTCTCTCTCTCTCTCTCTGTGTGTGTGTGTGTGTGTGTGTGTGTGTGTGTGTATCCATGCAGAGGCCATATGAACTTGGGTCTTTATGTGTGTGTGTGTGTATCCATGCAGAGGCCATATGAACTCAGGTCTTTATGTGTGTGTGTGTGTGTGTGTGTCCATGCAGAGGCCATATGAACTCAGGTCTTTATATGTGTGTGTGTGTGTGTGTGTGTGTGTGTGTGTGTGTGTGTGTGTGTGTGTGTATCCATGCAGAGGCCATATGAACTCGGGTCTTTATATTTTCAGAGCAGACACTCTAACCCACAAGCCATCTATATCCCCTGTTCCCACCTTCTTCTGAGGAAGACAGAGTACTGTTCTGGAATGGAACTAACCAAGAAGTCTAAACTGGATGCCCAATAAACCTTGGGGAACCACCTCTTTTTGTCTCACTGGTGTTAAAATTGCAAATGTGCTACATGCCCTGGTTTTGTTTTGTTTGTTTTTGTTGTGTTTTTCATTACAGGGTTTCTCTGTGTGGCCTTGGCTGTCTTGGACTCACTTTGTAGACCAGGCTGGCCTCGAACTCACAGAGATTCGCCTGCCTCTGCCTCCCAAGTGCTGGGATTAAAGGTGTGTACCACCACCACCTGGCTTGCTTTGTTTTGCTTTGGTGTTTTGTTTTGTTTTGTTTATTTGTTTTTTGTTTCTCTCTTTTTTTGTTTTGTTTTTTAATGTGTGTTTTCAGACTTGAACTTAGATCTTCATTCTTGCATAGTAGATATTTTATGGACTGAGTTATCATCTCATCCCACATAATTTCTTTCTTTAAAAAAAAAAGATTTATTTATTTATAATTATGTATACAGTGCTCTGCCTGCATGTACACCTGCAGGCCAGAAGAGGGCATCAGATTACATTATAGATGGTTGTGAGCCACTATGTGGTTGCTGGAAATTGAACTCAGGACTTTGGAGGAGCAGTCAGTGCCCTTAACCTCTGAGCCATCTCTCCAGCCCAATTTATTTCTATTATTCACTGAAAGAGAATGTTTGAACATCTTCAGTGGCTTCTCCTTACTTGCTTATTTTACTTATTTATTTCATTATGATGCTAGGAGTTGAACTTAAGAGTCTTAGAAATGCACTCTATCATTGAGCCCGAACCTTCTCTATTTCAATTACCTTTTTTTGTTTGTTTGTTTGTTTTTGGTTTTTTGAGACAGGGTTTCTCTGTGTAGCCTTGGCTGTCCTAGACTCACTTTGTAGACCAGGCGGGCTTCAAACTCACAGTGATCTGCCTGCTTCTGCCTCCTGAGTGCTGAGATTAAAGGCGTGCACCACAAGGCCCACCTTAATTACCTTTTTAAAAGACTGTATTTCTTTAGGTTTCTTTTACTGTTAAGTATATATTTTCATATTTTACATGATCTGCCCATGTTTTAGTTAAGGTTTCTGTTGCTGTGATAAAACAGATAACCAAAACAACTTAGGGAGGAGAGGATTTTAGCTTTTATATCCCCATCAGCCTGTCACTGAAGGAAGTCAGGGCAAGAACTCAGGGTAGGAATCTGGAGGCAGAAACTAATCTGAAGAAGTGCTGCTTCCTGGCTTGCTCAGCCTGCCTTCTTATAGCACCCAGCTGCTACCAGCTGGGCCCTCCCACATCAACTGTCAATCAAGAAAATGCCCTATCGACTTGCCTACAGGCCAGTATTAATGGAAGCATTGTCTCCGTTGAGTCCATCTTACTACATGACTCTAGCTCGTTTTAAGTTGACATCAAACTATGTTATACAGCCCATTTGTGACTAGAAAGTTTGAATCTGAATTTGGGGCCAGCTGAGTACAGCCTCAATCCATCAAAGAAATGATATTTTCTTGAAGTTAACATGTAGCAAAAGCTAACGCAACTCTGAGAAGTTGTAGAGCTATATAACATATACGTTATATTAAGGATTAATGACTTAGTTACTGTTCTGTTGCTGTGAGGAGACACTGTGACCAAGGCAACTCTTATAAAATGAAGCATTTAATCAGGGGCTCGCTTACAGTTTTCAGAGGGTTAATCCATTGTTACGGCAGTGAGTGAAGGAGCACTTGGGCAGGCATGGTGCTGGAGAACTAGCTGAGAGCTTTGCATCCTGATCTGCAGGCAGCAGGCAGAGGGAGCAACACACTGGGCTTGCCATGGCCTAAAGTCTAACCCCATCAACACATTTCCTCCAACAAGGCCACACCTCCTAATCCTTCTAAACTTTTTCAGATAGCCCAGCTTCCTAGTGACAAAGCTTTAAAATAGATGCGCCTATAGGGACCATTCTTATCCAAACCACTACACTTCACTAGAATGTAGAAGAGTTTGGTTCTGTACAGGTGTGACCATAGGAGCCACTCACACCCTGTGGACTGATCTGCCCCCAGAGTACTTGCAAGTTGGAGAAAAAATAAAATAAAAAAAGGACTACAGAGTTCTTATAGTTGAACACAAAGGTCACATGATCTACCCTGGAAGCCATCCTGTCAAATAGTCCTGTGAGGGCTCTTGCCCCTCCAGCTGCTGGTACTCTTGGTGTTGACAGTGGGTCAGCATGGAATCTACATAGGGGTGTGACCTCTTCTGCTCTACTTCCTGGCCACGTGTGTCTTAGAAGGAGAGGTGTGGTTTAGTCATCTCTATAGATAGCTGGTAGAGGTTGCTCTTTTCACAGGTGGGATTTCATTCTCCAGCCAAACTGACTCTACAGTCCTGGTCCTAACTGTATTTTGCTAGTGGCCTAATTTTCAGAGCACACAGTCACCACGGCCTTCCATGGGAATGGAGGGTGACAGCTAACACAGCCTTTATCTCTTGCAGCTGCAAGGCACAATTCTGCAGTATGTGAAAACTCTGATGGAAGTGATGCCTAAGATCTGCCGCCTTCCTCGACATGAGTATGGCTCTCCTGGTGAGTAAGGGTGTCTGCAGTACCCCTCATGAGTGCACCCCTCGAGAGGAGGGAATCCAGTTGGAAGCAATTGAGAAGGATCAGACTTGAAAGAAGTGTAAGCCAGAGTTTGCCTGTTGAGAGTAGAACAAACAAATACACCTTACGAATGGGGAGCAGGCACATGGACAGGGAGTTACCTTGGGGTCTCCGCTTGCAGTAAAAAGAACTGAGGAACCCATTTTGTCAGCCAGCAAAGATTGTTATACTGGGGTATTGAACACATTGTTATCCCAGATCCTGAAAATAATCACCTATCAAGAAAGGTAGAAGGAGCTTAACCACCAGATCCTATTGCCCTCTTGAGCTTAATGGGGAGAAAAACATCCAAAGCTGCCACAGGGCCCAGCTCCCTGTACCCTCCCTCTGGCCTCTTACCCATTAGATAGTCTTGTTGGTCTGGAAAACATTCTGCCCTATCTGGCTCATGGGCTGTGAGAACTTCACCCAAAGTCCTTAGATGCTCACTTCTGGATCAGTTTACATGCCTTGCTGCGAGCTACTGAGGCCATCCAAATAAATATCCATCATGATCGCAGTATTGTTTTAGGAATAAGCTCAGCACTATGAACTTTTGTCACTTAAGAGTGCATTTTTTTTTTTTTTTAGCTCGGGTGGTGGCGGCGGCAGCACACGCCGTTAATCCCAGCATGGTCTACAGAACTCCAGGATAGCCAGGACTACATAGAGAAACCCTTTCATGAGAAGGGGGTCAGGGCTCTTTTATAAACTCTTAATGTTAATATTCTCTCCAAAGATGGCATCAGTTGGTTATTTCTGTATCACTGTGATCAGATGCTTCTAAGAAGAAACTTAGGGGAAGAGAGACTTATTTTAGCTCAGTTTCAGAGGATTCTGTTCATGAACACTTGCTCCATGTTTTGAGGCAAAAATGTCACGATGGCAGGATCCTATTGAAGAGGCTGCTTGCCTTCTGGAAGACAGGAGGCAGAGAAAAGCATATAGAAGAGTCCAGAGCAAAATATAGTACCCAAAGATATGCTCCCAAGTGACCTGCTCCCTCTAACCAGGCCCCATCTTACCTAACCTCCTAGTAATGCCATTATTAGATGAGACAGGGTTTCTCTGTGTAGTCCTGGCTGTCCTGGACTCACTTTGTAGACTAGGCTGGCCTCAAATTCACATCGGTCACCTGTCTCTGCCTCCCAAGTGCTAGGATTAAAGGTATGCGTCACAATGCCTGGCTGAATTTGTTCATTAGATCATCATAAACTAGTCATCTGAAAGCACATACACATACCCATGGAGGAATGCTTCACTACTGTTTCCCACATGCTCCTCTACCTTGTTAACATACTTGGGCCAACACGTGACTAACTCATGCTGCCATCCTGGTGAGTAACCTGCTGATGCGGCTGATACAGTTGCCATTTGAGGAATGACTCTGCTGTTATGCCCAGACCTCAAGATCCCCAGAGACCACCCAGGAGACACTTCTGATACAAATGCACAAGGGTCATTTACTCAAGGCCAGACAGGGACTCCCTCCCTCACTGACACAGTGGCGAAAATGTGTGGTTTTTATAGGTTTTAGACAAAGAAATGGGTTTTACAGTATATGATTGGATGACATTTGAACAGATAGATATGTCTGTCTCTGATTAGCTGTTGTTATGCGCTAGACCATTTGAGGTTAGTTTGGACAGCAGAAAGTATATCTGGATTCTGGGTACTTTCCCAAAGTGAGCTGATTGGCTGTTGCTGGGTGAGTACCTAAGGAATGTAAGGTCAGGTTCATTTGTGGTTGAAGTAACCTGGTGCAGGGACTTTTACCAAGACCTGGAGGTGTAAACATTTTTTTTTTCCTTAGAGAATAAACACTGGCTCCCTCATCCAGGGAGTTCTTTCTGGGCTATAGTTGGAGGTCTTTTGTGATGCAATGGAGTCTGGTAGCCCTTTACCAGAATGGAGTTTGTCAGACTACACACTGCCATCATAAAAGAAAATAACCAGTGTGGCCCTGGCTCAGAATAATCCTATTTCAGTTCACTGACAGAAAGAAGATGGAAATTTGAATGCTGAAGAGGAAGCATTAGATCAGACAAGTCTTGATAGAACAGAAATCAGTAGTTCAAAGAATTAATTTTTGTTTACGCTTGTTAAGGGATGACCCAGACGAAAAGGTCTTCCCTACACTGGGTAGCTGACAAGTGGGAGATGGTCTCTCTCTGAGCTGGGCAGAAAAGTGGATCCTTGAGAAGACGTTCAGGGATGACCTGTGTCTTACATGGTTTGAAGTGTGTTAAATCCAACTTTGTTCTTAGGGTAGTTGGAGCTCTAACAAGGTTGTCTTAGTTGCCTGTCCATTTTTGACCAGGTCAGCATTGTATGTATGACTCAAGTTAGCCATATTGGCTTTGTCCAGACATTAGCAAAGATGACCAGTATGCCAAGTTTTCCCACCAGTATGAAGTTAGCTGCAGGGTGTTTTATACTCTATCAAATTAGACATACTACTTTCTATGCCTGTAGAGATAGATTGAGTTTATCAAATGCCTTATCTGAATCCACTAGAGATGTTGCTCTGGACTCTTTTATTCTTCTGGTATGGTGACACTGTCACCATAGCCTCTGAACATACGGAGTTGACAGAGAAGGGTATCAAAGGCTAGATCTTGCAGTCTGTCAAGAATATGCCAGGTGATATAAACCACTGTTGCTGGAAGGATGTGCAATCTCCATAACCAGGCAGTGCAGACTGGCAGGTGCAAGTACTGTTCCTGAAACCCTGACACTCGCTTCTGCTGCCACAGGCATCCTCGAGTTCTTCCACCACCAGCTGAAGGACATTGTGGAGTATGCAGAGCTGAAAACAGTATGCTTCCAGAACCTTCGGGAAGTGGGAAATGCAGTCCTCTTCTGTCTGCTAATTGAGCAAAGCCTGGTGAGTTCTCAGTTCAGCCCATCCTAGTTGGGCCAAGGATGTTCACTGCTGGTGACAAAGGGTTTTTGTTTTTGCCCCTTGGGAGCTCTTTACTAAGGGTATAAGTGGGAAGTGCTGTGAAGTATCTTTTTTTTTCTTCTTCACATGTTTATTGGTTCCCTATATTTGGAAAACAAGGATATGTTTCTTTGTTTCAAGAATGTTTTTCCAGTGGACCAGAGAAACATCAATGGGGACTATTCAGTGTTTATTTGATTCTAGGCGGGGAAAGTGTAGTGTTTCTGCACCAGACCTTTGTAGTCTTTTTCACTATGATGCGCTTCCTGGGATGACTTTCTCTACTGTTTTAGTCTTTAGAAGAAGTCTGTGACCTGTTGCACGCAGCCCCTTTCCAGAACATCTTGCCTCGTGTCCATGTAAAAGGTGAGTCGGAACCAGAGTTCCCACTGCACTTGGAGGACTCGTACTTCCACTGTGCAGCCAGAGCAGAAGGCCAGTGTTCAGTTATGGTGGTGCCTGTTCAGTCACAGCCAGCAAATCCCTGTGGGGGGTGTCTAAGTTGGTTAGAACACAGAAATGGGGAAGTGGAGATAATAAGAAAGAACGACCAGTAAGTTGGCAGTTGCCATAGTGGATGAGGAGTAAAGAGGTTCACTGTACTGTTTTGCTTTAGATCACATTGATAATTTGCAGTGAGTTTTGAAAACTGCACATTAAATATAAACTCTTCCATGGCCCCTCATTCTGTTGACTGATGACTGCATGGAAGTTACACTAGATGAAGCTGAAAGCAGATTCTAAATGGTTACATTGCATAAGTAAATCTGTTAGCTTGAATTAAAGTTGCGAATGAGCTATTTTAACATATCACATATTTTAGTATATTACAATATCCTCTTTGCAACGAGGCTCTGCATCTATGGAGTTAACTGAATCTTTAAATTTTCCAATACAGAGGGGGAGAGAGTTGAAGCCAAAATGAAAAGACTAGAATCCAAGTATGCCCCACTGCATCTTGTCCCACTGATTGAAAGGCTGGGGACCCCACAGGTAAGGGGTGCTGTAGGTGCTAGGGATGGTAAACTGGGTGGAAATCCACATTAGACCAGTATACAGGTTGGAAACAGCCAGAAGTTATCGTGAGGTCAAAAATCCATCTGGACTAGGGGTGAGGTGGGGGGAGCCCTGCTGTAGGAGGTTGGCAGGACTGGAGATGGTATATACAATGGGCTTACCATTGATCTCAGAAACAAAGGTACACTCAGATGTTACCTGTTGTCATAAACAAAGCTTTTTGTTTTGTCTTGTTTTGTTTTGTTTTTTGAGACAGAGTTTTTCTGTGTAGGCCCTGGCTGTCCTGGATCAGGCTGTCCTAGAACTCATAAAAATCCCCCTGCCTCTGCCTCCCCAAGTGCTGATTAATAGTGTGTACCACCACCACCAGGCTGAACAAAGCTTTTTAAATAGGGTTTCTTCTTAGAAGAAATCACAACAAAAGCAAGGTATCAGAGTGAAGTTTACCTTAGGTCTGGCATACTTCACTGTTGGCACCACTGCCATATTGAACTAGGACTTTGACAGACACCATTTTGGAGCATTATTGGCTTCTACCCATTAAATGCTGGTAGATTCTGTGTATGTGTCTGTGTGTGTTCACCAGAAATATCTTTCAAACTTGCCATATAACCTGGAGGCAAAGTTGCTTATAGTTTAGAATTGCTGTACTTCACTTTTTTTTTTTTTAATCTTTAGGACATAGGTAATTGCTGATATATAGCCTGTTGATGTGCGCAAAATCCTCTTCTGCCAGCTTAGCATTTTCTAGTACATCATTAGTAGACCTGGTGGTAGTTAGTTTTTAGTCCTTTAGTGTTCTGTCATGGCTTGTAATACTCCACGTACTTTTTGCAGCAAATTGCAATCGCAAGAGAGGGGGACTTGCTGACCAAGGAGCGGCTCTGTTGTGGTCTGTCCATGTTTGAAGTCATCCTGACACGGATCCGGACCTTTCTGGATGATCCCATCTGGCGCGGGCCTCTGCCCAGCAATGGGGTTATGCATGTGGATGAGTGTGTGGAGTTTCACAGACTGTGGAGTGCCATGCAGTTTGTTTACTGCATTCCTGTAGGGACACACGAGTTTACAGTGGAGTAAGTGTGCGTGTTCTGTGACTCTTCAAAGAGTGGGAGAATTAGTAGGGGAGGTGGCTGATGGAAGAGTGAGTGTGAAGACAGCACAGATGACAGTGCACAAACACTGCACTGGTCTAATGCCACTGAAGTGGGGTTCCTTTTGTGGTGTCAAAGAAATGACTCAGGTTTAGTATCTGGGAGTTGTGAATTCAAAGCAACTGGAGGCAAATTGGGCTATTTCTGGGTGGAATGCAAGGGGAACCCAAAATTGGCATTATCCAAAATTGGAAAATTGCTTGTGCTAGCCAGTTTCCTGCCTGATAATCTGTGTGGACAAAGGAATGAATGTGGCCTGATCATTGACATCTGGAGACAGACTGAGAGTCTGCCTGTTTGCCCATTCTCTCTGTTGCTTGGCCCTTCCTCACAGGCAGTGTTTTGGAGACGGGCTCCACTGGGCTGGCTGCATGATCATTGTACTTCTTGGACAGCAACGGCGTTTTGCTGTGTTGGATTTCTGCTACCATCTCCTCAAAGTTCAGAAACATGATGGCAAAGATGAGATTATCAAAAATGTGGTATGTTGACAATATTTAATACATTGGTCTTGGGAGAAATGCGTTTTATCCTAACATAAAATTCAAGTTTGAATATGAAGCAATCTAAACAAGCTACCCAGAAAGTTTGTTTCTTAAATCTGTCCTGTTTCCCTTTTCTAAGGTAATCAGCTCTACTTACCTACATTTTCTGATGTTGGCATAGTCTTCTAATCTTATGGCTTCCAAATCATGGTGTGCTTTTACAACTTTTATTAGCTTCATTTTATGAAGTTCCCCATAACTGAATTATAGAAAATACTCATTGTGTTCTCTGCCACTGTGTTCTCAAATATGTTCTCTACTCTTTTAGAACACTGTTAAGCTTTTTCTGCTTTCCATGATTTACTCTCGTGTTCGTAAGTTTCAGTTGCTCCCAGAACTAATCACAGTAGGCTTAACGACAGAATACCACCAGATTGTCTCACTCTTTAACTCTGCACAGTTCAGC
The DNA here is from genome assembly GCF_903995435.1 of Acomys russatus. Lineage (NCBI taxonomy): Eukaryota > Metazoa > Chordata > Mammalia > Rodentia > Muridae > Acomys > Acomys russatus. The sequence continues at coordinate 14,057,164 of NC_067143.1, forward strand.
TGACTCTCCTACTTAAGTCTCACAAGGCTAAAAGGAATGTGCTTGCCCTGGAGGCCCTGAAGGATGAAAGTGCTTTCAGTCTCCTTAGTCACTGGCTAAATTCAATTTCTTGTAATGTAGAAAAAAGGTTAACTGCTGTCAGCTCATTTTAGAAAAATTTTCTAATTTATTCTAATTTATTAAGATTACATCCCGATTGTTATCCCCCTCACTTGTATCTTCCCATTCCCACCCTCCCTCCCTCCCTCCCTCTTGTGTCTCAATCCCCTCCCCTAGACCTCTGACAGAAGGGGACCCTTTCCTCCACCATATGACCACAGCCTATCAGGTCTCATCCAGATACCCTGCTTTCCCTTCCTCTCTGTGCTGCCAGGCTTCCCTGCCAAGGGGAACTGATCAAATCAGGGGCACCAGAGTTCATGTCAGAGGCCCATGCTCCTCCCACAACCATGGAGAATGAGCTGTCCATTGGCTAGATCTGAACAGAGGGTCTAGGATTACTGTGTGCATTGTCCTTGGTGGGTCTAACAGTTTATGCCTTGATGGTCTCCTTAATCTTTTGGGTCTTTCCATTCTCCGCCCCCCCCCTCCTCCATTTTTCTATACCATTCTCGCCCAGAGTCCAGCAGGGAGTCCCAGCATCTGTGGTGATCTCCCACTAGGTGGAGTCTCTCAGAGGATGTCTATGTTGGGCTAATATGGTTTCTATATGGCCCTTTTAAGCAACAGGTGACCACCCACTTTTGCCACATCTTTCCTGTCAACAACTTAATAAACTTTTCTGCTTAGATTATTGCACTGGGTCTGCCCAGACAATCCAGGGGCTCTCTTGAAGTTCCTAAAGAGAATATCCACAAGTGCAAAGGAATTTAATGTCTGATAGGTTGTGCTAGTTTCCATACCTTCATTTCATTGGCTCTCTCGAATACAGCCTGAGTATTTTCTTCTGTTGTGTCTTAGAAGTAACTAATTCATTTCAGGCTAAGTTAGCTGGGATTTTTTTACTTTCAAGTTTAATTTTCCTCAATCTAAATTTGGTTCTTACAATCTTGGCAGGAATACTTCAACTGCAACGTTCCCTGCTTGTTATTTTAAATTCTAATTCTGATATTTGAAGGCCTTGGAATTAGGCATGTAAAACTCTCATATCCTTGTGTCACAAGCCTCTATTTAAATGTCTCTGTTGAAGATTTGCTGTTGTTTGCTGATGGCTGTTACCCTGTGGGTTATTAGAGCTTCTCGTGAAGTCTCTACATGTAGACAAGGTGGTCTCTTCATTCTAGTCCACTCTTCTCACCTTTACCGTCTGTGTGGGCCAAACCAGCAATGCTTTCAAGTTCTGTCTCATCTTTATCCAAACTTATAGAGAAGATTCAAAGCCTCTTCTCCCTAGGGACTGTTAAACTAGAAAAACTTGTATTTTATTAGTTTATAGGTCTTTGCATACTAAGCATATTATGATCATGTTAATATTCCAGCTTTTGGCTCCTAAGTTCTTTTTGTTTGCTTTTCGATTTTGGGGAGGAAAGGGTCACCCAGCAAGACCTGGAACTCACTGTGTACCTAGGCTGGCCTTGAACTAACAGGAAACCTGCTTCATTCTGAGTAGTAGAATACTGGCATAAGCACCACTCCTGGCCAATTGACAACTTTTACAGGTCTATACTTACCAGTACTAAAATTAAAGTAGATTTAAGTTGAAAATGTATTATTTGTTCCAATAGTGATATCAGAAAGACGGCAGAGATCAATATAATTTTTTGTAATTTTTCTGAAATTGAACCCTTGCATTTAAAGCACAATAAATGACTGATCTAATTGTAGCCATTGAAGAAGATGGTGGAGAGGATTCGCAAGTTCCAGATTCTCAATGATGAGATCATCACTATCCTGGACAAGTACTTGAAATCTGGCGATGGGGAAAGTACACCTGTGGAACATGTACGCTGCTTCCAGCCACCCATCCACCAGTCCCTAGCCAGCAGCTGAGGGCTGAGCTCACAGCATCCAGTAACTGATGCATGTTTGTCTTTATGTAAACTATATTCAAATTTTTAGGGTCTATTTTCCATTATGTCTGAACCTACTTAAAGGGGGTGGTTTTTGATCTGAAAGCTTAACTTTATAAAACTTACTTATTTTTCTATACTAAAACTGTATATGCCTTTGGAATTGGAAAGTCTGAGAATACTGGTTACTACTTACTGCCATTTCATGTTAGGTGTGAAATGTGGATTCCCTCATTATCCTATAAGAAGCATACTACCAACTAATTCTATTAAAGTATGAATCCCCTACCAATTACCATTAAATTTAACTACTAGCTTTGTTTAGAGATTTTGTGGTAATCTTTTAGGAAATCTTTTCTAAGTCATTGTTCCGTTTTACGCCAAGATAGTGAAATCGTTTCCTCTGTTTCCACTACGTCTAATAGTGAGTCTGATTTGTGAGATAGACTTAAAAAATTAGAGAAATAAAAAATAATGAAATCTATTAGTGTTCGTTCATTGGCATGGGCAGGATGGTCCCTGTGCATACTCACGTTTCATAGAGTGGGTTCTGTAAGTAGGACAAGATTTTAACATCTTTCTTCTTCTCTTTTTCTTTTTGGTTTTTGAGACAGGGTTTCTCTGTGTAACAAGTCCCGGCTGTCCTGGATTCACTCTGTAGAACTAGCCTCGAACTGACAAAGATCCTCCTCCTCCTGCCTCTGCCTCCAGAGTGCTGGGATTAATGGCTTGTGACAACTAGCACGCATTTAACTCTACATTCAGGGTTAGGCAGGGAGGAAATGAAAGCCAGCGAAATGTGGACAACAGTCTGGGGGGAAAATGAGTGGGCACTTCAAAAAAGGGACTGGGGAGAACTTAAGTTCTAACACCCTTGACATTCCTTCTCAGTTGCTGGGGGGAATTTTCTCACTCAGCTGGAGTTGGTCCGTGGGACCTACCTGCCAAGTGAAAAGCAAGAGCCCAGTTTTCTTACCAGTTTGAAAGTAGACACAGTGAGAATCAGGTACGGTAGTGTGCAACTACCCCGCTACTTGGGGGAAGCTGAAGACATTGCAGCCCAGGAGTTCAAGGACAGCTCAAGGAACATAGCAAGGTCCCTGTCTTAAAAGCAAATATACAAAGTTGGCTGAGAAACACCAAAGTCCAAAAGCTTTGAGCTTTATTTTACACAGGAAATAAAACACAACTACTATCTGCTGTACTGTAAACCTGAGTTACATCTTTAACAAGCCTATTTATCAAAAGGTTACCTAAAATATTTGTTGATCTGAAGCTGTAATGGCATCTGTACTGACCCTATGAAGTATAGATTTTTAAAAGTCAGTAACTGCATTACCAAGTGATAGGCCAAATAGAATGCTTGCGTTATAAGATTACCTACGTATAAAGTGTTGTGCATACAACACACACATTCTCAATGGAAACTTCATCCCAAAGGGAATGAACATTGGCTTTTTTTAAATGTGCAAAATAAGACATACAGTACATAAAACAGATACAGTATACCTGGGGAGAAGGGGGACCTATTCTCTCTGGTATTTAAGTTACATAAGAAGGTTGGAAATGTAGCTCAGTGTTAAAATATTCATGTAGAATATACATGGTCCTGTGACTGACACCCAGTATGGCCAAAAAGGAGTCACACAGAGGGAGGCAGTCAGAGAAAAAAACAAAACCAAAAAAACAACAAGAGCTCCTTAGAGTGCCAATAATAAAATAATGCTATCACAGAAAAAAAAAAAAAAAAAGGAATTTATTTCACAAAACCAGTACAAAGCCACTATGCAACCATGGGAAGGAACACAAATAGGCATAGGCCCAAACCTCAGTTCCTGTCCGTGGTGGGTAGGATGGAGGAGGGTGACTATTTTAGGCCAACACATAACTAGAAAGTAGGCAGGTGTGAAGCTGGAGAGTACCCCTTACACTGGCCTAGCTCTTTATACCTGTTTGCAATTTTCCACGAACACTTTTCACAGAGTTTCTAATAAACCAAAATATGTAAGGCTCAAACCCTTAAGTAAAATAAACCACTGTACTCAAAGAGACCATATTTTAAAAACATTTTAAATCTAAGCATTTGGGATCAGAATGAGGACTTTCATTCTAAGGTGTCATCTCATCCAAGCATAAATTTCTAAAGAAACCACAGGCGTCTTCTTTGATATCCCAGAGTTGCTGAATGGGCTGCATGACAGTACAATCCATTATGAACACACACTGGGAAGGTCCAAGAGCTCACATATGATGACAGAACTCTAGTCACTATGGACACAGCAAGTACTGACAGTGGTGTTTTCCAAAAGGAAGCCATCAAATGTGCGTAGGAAACGAGATTGGGGTGACAAATCACCACCTGAGAATTATTTTCTTGGAATCTCATACACACACATTTATAATCAGCAAGCCTTAGTATGATGAGGGATTGATGTGATAGGGTCACAATGCACATTTTAATGTTGATCACCAATGAAAAAAATAAAACATTTTTATAGCCTTAAACTTGTCATTAGTGCATTTAGATTTCTGGAGAATGAATAAAAATGTAAAATACCTTTATACAATATTAGAAATTAGCCATGTACTGAGGTCATTTTAGTGAGCTACCATTGTTTAAATATAAGAAAAGTAATTTCTTGATCCAAATTAGTGAAAACTTAAAAAAGATTGTCTTTAGAGGACATTATTTGAGGACAATTTTTTCAGATACATTCTGGTACTCAAAAGTCACTTTATAACAGAATTACAGGTTAACTTTTCAATCATATCCTTAAAAAGATGTCAGGTTTCCATTTCTACGGGAGATATTTTCACCGGTATGTTCAATTCCACAGGATAAGCCTTCCTCATTATTATTAAGAACTTCATACATATTAGAAAGATTGCCATTCACTGCCTTTTCATCTTTTCGAAGAGATACGGGCAGATTTGCTAGACTAAAATTGACATCTTTAAAGGCATGCAACAAAAATATCCCCACAATGATTGTGAAGAAGCCACTCAAGGTCCCAATGACATCATCAACAGGCATATCTTGCCATTCTTTAAAAAGAATAGCTGAACAAGTCAAAACTGAAGTTGTAAAGAACACATAATATATTGGAGTCACTATGGAAGTGTTGAAGATGTCCAGAGCTCGGTTTAGGTAATTAATTTGTGTGCTCACACAGACCACAAGGCTAAGCAGCAGAATCCAGGCCAGGGGGTGCTGCAGAACAGGCTTTCCAGCCAACAACTCTTTGATGGTGATGCCCAAACCCTTCACACAGGAGACTGAAAATGCTCCAATCACAGAGCAGATTGTTATATACACAAGAATGTTTGTTTGTCCGTGTCGAGGTCCCACCACAAAGATGAATATCAAGGCCACAATGACCACAAATGTTGCAAAGACCACAAAACCTGGAGGAAGCAAAGAAAAGCTATACTGAAACAGAATGCACACCCAAACTCAATAGAAAAGCTATAAATGTATCTCTTAGTACTGCATCCTCAGATTTATCTTGCCTATAAAATTAACTCGTATTTGATGAATTAATTTTTATGAAAATTTTAAGTTGCTAATTGAAGGTAACTTGTATTCAAAACAAAGATTGGTAATGTGACTCCAAGAAAATAATTCTCAGGTCATCCAGAATACAAATTAGGTTTCTCTTGATCCGCTAGCCAAGTCACACCTAAACACATCAGAAGTACACACTAGAGGGCTGGGGACAGTACAACTGCAGAGTGCTTGCCTAGAATGTGTAGTGAAGTCATGGGTTCAACCCTCAGTACTACTATAAAGTCAAACTACATAGTATGAAATTAAAATATGCTTCTTAGTTAACAAAAAACACCTCACACTACTAACATTTATATTTTCATTGATTTTTTTCAAGACAAGGCTTCTCTGTGTAGCCCTGGCTGTCCTGGAATTCATTCTGTAGCAGGCTAGCCCTTGCATTCAAAGATCCGCCTACCTCTGCCTCCTGGGTGCTGAGAATAAAGGTGTGCCACCACAAACATTTTTAAAGTAGTCTCTTATGCCTACTTAAGTATTCTAAATCACAAGGCACAGGCAAATGATAATTAGAACAGAGAAGATACCAGTGCAGACTAAATTCAGGAAGTGGCCTTGAAAGTTCAACAATTTGCATCTGCAATAAGGAGGACTTGCTGAAGAGTGGGGGGTGGGGAGGGGGGATAGAAGGAAGGGGACAGGAAAAAAAATCTGGAGTTATAGCTGGGTGGTAGCAGAGGAGGGGAGATCTCTGTGAGTTCAAAACCTGCCTAATCTACAGAGTGAGTTCCAGGACAGCCAAGGCCACACAGTGAAACCCTGTCTCAAAAAACCAAAATAGTAAAAACAACAACAACAAAAAACAAAACAAACAAACACTGTAAAGTGAGTTGTCGTCCCTCAAAGGAAAACATTCGAAACCCAAACAAGTATTAAAATAAGCAGCAAGAAAGAGAATCTAAATACTGTTGGGGTCCTGGTTTACTATGGAGAATAGAGGTATGCATCCTAGCTGACAACTGTAAAACCATGTAGGCCAGGCACAGTTCTCAGTGATTGGTACTCCAGTGCAGATGGTACATAGGTGACCTAATTTTAGGATGAAAAAGGGGAAAAGGCAGAGAATGGGGACAGATACCAGTAACGCTAGCACTCTGGAAGTGGAGGCAGGTGGATCACTGTGAGTTTGAGGTCAGCCTGGTCTACATAGAGAGTTCAGGACAACCAAGATAACACAGAAACCCTGTCTCAAAAAACCCAAGGAAAAAAAAGAAAGAAAGAAAGAAAGAAAATCTACTCTGCCCCTTCAAACTCCACAAATGGGGACAATTTAAAGCAGACAGAAACAAAGAAAAAAATAAGAGAAATATTTTATTAAAAATATTCAGAGTGTGTCTGAAAAATAACACAGCAAATCTGAGAAAACTGTATTTGGAGCTAGGTGTAGTGGCACATGCCTTTAATCCTAGCACTTTGGAGGCAGAGGCAGGTGGATCTCTGTGAGTTCAAGGCCATATTAGTGTGTATTGAGTTCCAGACAAACTAGAGTTACATGATGAGACCCTATCTAAAAAAAAAAAAAAGTTAAGTTCGCTATGTTGGATCAGAATGTAGGTCAGTAGCACAGAACACTCACACCAAGCCCATGTAGAATGGTGTAATGGTGAAGGGAAACACGGTACGGGTTCAAAGTCTACCCAGGTTTTCTCATATGCTTAAAATAACTTAGAACAGAACCAGACAACCTGGAGGAGTTCTAAGAGGATCTGATAATTTCACAGGAATAATTAAATAATTAAGCCATTAAGATAACTATCAGATAAGGCAAATTTCAAGATACACAAGAAAATGTCAACGAACTGGGTAGGTGCACACCTAAAATCCTAGTACTTAAGGCACTGAGGCAGGCACCACAAGGTGGTGGCCAGCCTGGGCTATAAGGCGAGACTCTGGAACTAAAAGAGGGGAAGAAGGAAGTAACCATAATGCGTAAGAATGCAAGTTTTATTGTAAGGGCAACATGAAGAAATATGCTAACCTTCTGTAAGTATACTAAGTACCAGATGGTGACTCCAGTCAAGGAAATAACAGTGATACAAGCACATAATTATTTGGAAATTAAAAACATAATTAAACAGAAAGGACAAGAGGCTAGGGACACATGAGAACTATTTCTTATAGCCTGTGCAAAATAATTCATCTATGTACACACAAAATCTAGATTAAAATAAAAATTAAGTTAAAAATGTTAAGTACAACAGCACTAATGAATCCTTTCTTACCTGGATCACCTAACTTATGTGACATTTCATTTAAGGTCTCAATCTCCTCTTCCTTTGGAGCATGAATGACCATAACTGTAGACCCTAGAATACTTAGCAAACATCCAATTTTCCCATGAAGATTAAGTCTTTCATTTAGGAAGTATGAAGAAAGAATGGCACTAAAAGGAAGAATTAAAAGGTTGAACATTTAAATTAACTTTTTTTAAACTTTCAAGATTAACAGACTTGCAATATATATTACTGAGCTCACACAAAAAGTGCTTCCTGCTTTTAGACCAAAAAAAAAAAAAAAGTACATTCAATTGTAAAACTGTAACGAGGACTTAAGGGCTCCTTTTGCTAGAATGCACTGACTCTTCACCTGAACTTGTGAGCATCCAATTAGTAGGTAAAATGTGGTCTCTGCCTCCATTTTGCACCTGTCTCCTTTGTTCAGTAAGAATAGCCTGCAATCACCACAGATTGAAGGAGCAAGTCTGATCAGTAAACATGGTTAAGTGTGAATAATCTTATAGGCAAAAGCAATCCACAGAAACAAGGACCCTCCTAACCAACCAGCCTGACGGAATGAGATGGCTTGGCTCTGAGTACTCTGGCTTCCTCTCGCTGTATCAACTGAGAGCTCCCATCAGTAACCACAGAAGATAGTTAGGAAGATACTGGCCCCTTGCCTTTTCAGGATACTGATTAAGTTCTTGTCTTGCCTTCTCTACTTCTGCTTCTTAGACTGCTTTTTTGGTATGAACCACAAAATCTAGTGTAAGACTATCAGACTTTTGCCCTAAAACTCCTGGAGCAAAATGAACCACCTGCTTCACATACGCTGAAGTGCATTTACCATCCTTTTACTATTAAGAACCCACATAAAATATGTAACATAAAGAGCTATAATTTATATAGCTTAGATCCTTTTTAAAAATAGTCTCTTTCCACCAGGTGCGGTGGCGCACGCCTTTAATCCTAGCACTTGGGAGGCAGAGACAGGTGAATCACTGTGAGTTCGAGGCCAGCGTGGTCTACAAAGCGAGTCCAGGACAGCCAAGGCTGCACAGAAAGATCCTGTCTCGCAAAAAATAAAATAAAAATCACCTATATTCAAACCTGTACTTCAGGTTTACCAAACTTCAATATACTAACGTTAGCAGTTTAAAATTTTTTTCATTTAGACCCCCTTTACCCCACTTGTTGCTCTTCTGTCTCTATCTGTGTGAAGATAAGACAACTTGCCCAAGTAGGATCCCTCCTTTCCACAATGTAAGTCATCCTGGGAATCGACTCATCAAGATGAGCAACAAGTGCTTTTATGTCTTGATTTAATTGTGTATGATTTGCCTACAATCATAAGTTACTTGGAAATACAAAATCAAACTAAGGATTGGGAACATTTAATTATTAATTTGACTATAAATTACAAGTTTTTTATAACTTGTAGTTAGTTTCATCCAAACCAAAAAGGTTCAGAATAAACAGGATCATATGTAATACAAGGAAAGTTAAGGATTAAAAACATAGTTATATTTTTTAAAGAAACAATTTTTTAAAGATTTATTTGTTATTCTGACTGCATGTATGTACAAGGGTGCCAGAGCCTCTGGAACTGGAGTTACATACAGGTGTAAGCTGCCACGTGGGTGCAGAGAATTGAACTCAGGTCCTCTGGAAGAGTAGCCAGTGCTCTTAACAACTCTGAGTCATCTCTCCAGCCTAATCATATTTTATATATAATTTATTAAAAAGAGCAATAAAACGTCTCAACTTTTAAAATAGTAATAAAAATCCAGACTTCAAATAGGCTTAGCTATTTGGACTAATCATTACAATAACAAAACAGTTTTAAGCTGGCCTTGCAAAACAAGTACTTCAGGCCAGTGTTTAAAAGCATCCGACACCCCCTAAAGCCAAGGCTTGATGTTCTCTAGCATTAAGGAAGCCTACTTACCAAGGCATGTGGCATGCTGAATGGTAAATGTAAGGCAAGTTACAACTTAGAATTTTCTAAAGTTGAAGTCACTAACATGCTGGCCCTGAATTCAAGCGGAAGTATAAATTGATTCTGTCCCATTAATCAATAACTATGCAAAGAGGGTAACTTTGAGAAACATTACATTACTACAGAATATTAAAAATCCTCAAGGGCTGGGAGCTGTGGCAGGCAGATCTCTGAATTCAAGGCCAGCCTGGTTGATAAAGTCAGTCTAGGACAGCCAAGGTTACACAGAGAAACCCTGTCTCAAAACAAACAAACAAACAAATAATCCTCAAGGTTGTTCAAGTGTTTTGACATACAATCAGCACTTGAGTAATTTAGAGATTAAAATTCCATTTCTCGTGTGAAACAGTCTTACCTTACAAGGACGCTGAGTGCACCTAGTGGAGTCACTAGTGTGGCTGGAGCAAATGCATATGCAGCAAAGTTGGCCACCTCGCCAGCTCCCACTGAAGAGATGGACAATAAAAACCCCTCTCAGATAGGAATGTACTCAGTTTGAATATACCTGCATTTTATACAATACCTACACATTATTTCAACTATACTGTTGTCCACTAACTTCCTAATCTTCTCTAATGTATGGTCTGTAAACTACCAACATCTGGTATCCAAATATATAGTTTTAATTTAAAAATAAGACTGATGTGTACAGGTAATAATTTGTAAACTAGGACAACATATAATTAAAAGAAGCTGACATTGATTTAAAGGTCAATTTCACAAGTTTTTATGGGCTCCTTTTTTAAAACCCAACCTTTTTAATTTTTATTTTTTGTGAGTGTCTTTCCTACCCTTTTCTTTTTCCTTTTTCTCCTTTGCCTCCTTCTTTCTTTAGAGGTGGAGTCTCATTGTGTTATCCAGGATGAACCTGAACACGGACTCAAATGATCCTCCTGCCTCAGCCTCCCATGTAGCTGGAATTACAACCACATGCCACTTTACCAAATGGACACTTAATTTACTTCTAAACTTCCTTATAGAGACATTAAGGGCATGAGGATATATTTTCAAGAGAGTATTTGCTTTCTTCCAGGTGCACAGGCACTAAGCAATTCCGGACCAAAGCAAGAATTTAGCCAGTGATCAGCTAATATAGTTTACCTTACTCCTAAGACATAGCCCTTCAGAGCTCAGCCCGGAGCATTCAATAGTTCCCATTTTGGCAACCAAAGGCTGATCCTTGCTAGTCCAATCCAAAGGCCCACTCTATCTCTTACCTACTTCCTCTAGGGCAGCAGTTCTCAACCTGTGGGTCACAACCCCTTTGGGGGTTGCATATCAGATATCCTGTACGTCAGATATCTTTTATTACAATTTGTAAGAGGAGCAGAATTATAGTTATGAAATAGCAATGAGGGGGCTGGAGAGATGGCTCAGCCGTTAAGAGCACTGGCTGCTTTTCCAAAGGACCCCGGTTCAATTCCCAGCACCCACATGGCAGCTCACACCTATCTGTAGCCCCAGTTCCAGAAGATCTGACAACTTTACACACAGTCAGACATGCAGACAACATACCAGTGTACATAAAAATTAAAAAAAAAAAAAAGAAAAAGAAAGAGAAATAGCAATGAAACTACTTTTTATAGCTGGGGGTCACCACAACATGAAGAACTGTATTAAGAGTCATAGCATTAGGAAGGCTGAGAACCACCTCTACAGTATGTCACCTCTAGAGCCTGTATCATTCCTGGATAAAAGACAGGCTATTTATTCTACAATATCACATTAGCTTTTCAATTCTTTTAAAGGAGAATTTTTTCTCCAGCCTTGTAACTTGTTTCCAGTGAAAATGTTGATTGATTTTTTCAATACACTATTACTATATGCTTTTAATATAGCTTTCTGCTTGGCTAGTTTTTGCTAGTAGGGGTGGGGGAGGTACTTTTTCCCTTCTTTGGGTTGTTTTAATTCTTTTTTTTTTTTTTTTTTTAAGTGGCTGGTTCTGATTATGTACCCTGGGTTGGCATCATACTTTTTAATTTTGTTTTTATTTTATGTGCATGAGTGGTTTGTCTACATGTGTATCTGTGTACCCTGTGCATGCCTGGTGCCTGCAGAGGCCAGAGAAGGTACTACATATCCTGGAACTAGTTAGATAGTTGTGAGCCACCACTTGGATGCTGGGCACTGAACCCAGATCCCCTGAAGAGCAGCCAGTACTCTTAATTACTGAGTCATTACTCCAGCTCCTGGTCTCAAACTCTTAATCCTTCTATCTTAGCCTCCTAAGTACTGGGATCATAGTTAGGCACGTGCCATCCATCATTCTAGGCTGCATGCTTTTATTACATTTTTATCAGGCATATAAAGTAGTGTCTAAATTATGTCAGGGTAAAAGTAATAATTTACTGGCTCAGCATGTTGGCCCAGACTTTAGGAAATGGTCAAGATATAAACCAAGGTTTGCAGTGCCTGAAGGTTACAGCCACATTTGGCACAATGATATGACTGGCTATTTGCTGTTTAGGGACCTCTGTAAAAATAGTTTGAATGTTTTCACAGCATAGCAAGTGGCTTCCCTCAAAAACAAGCAATCCAAGAAGGATTTCCAAAGAAGGAAATCCAAGAAGCATTTCCAAAAAGGAAACGCTGAAATTCCATTTACGATGTAGCCTTATAAGTCATGTATCATGACTTCCTGGATTCTGTGATCACAGTGGGCCAGCACTAATTCCTTGTAAGAGAGGATTACCCAAAGGTGTAAATACCAAGAAGCAAGAACAACTGGGAGCATCATAGAGAGACTATCACACTGATAGGATAGTCACAGTCCTTAGCAAAGTCTGCAGTTACTATTGCCTTCATCTTAAATGCTCTTTCCTCATATGGCCACATAACTCACAACCTCACTTGTCCACTATTCAAATACTATCTTTTCAGTAAGGTTTGTCTTTCCTAGTCTCCTATTTAAAAGTTTGTCTACCTACTCTCCAGTTCATATCCCCCTTCCAGCTTTGTTCCTTCTCCCCCCACCCTACACACACACACACACACACACACACACACACACACACACACACACACCCCAAACTAAACCAAAACCCACCTTCTAACCTATTTGTCTGCCCCACTTAAAATGTAGGCTTCTTCTAAGTAGGTATTTTTCTCTTACTAGTATGTCTTCAGCACAAAGAACAATGCCTGGCATGTAAGAGATGATCAACAGAACATGTATTTGTTAAATATTCAAGTCTCTGGTGGGTTTTTGTTGTTGTTGCCTTATAAAATTTCTCTATGTAGCCCTGGCTGTCCTGGAACACACTCTATAGACCAGGCTGGCCTTGAACTCACAGAGATCCGCCTGCCTATGCCTCCTGAGTGCTGGGATTAAAGGTATGTACCATCACTACCCAGCCTAAGTGTTAGATGTCTTAAGGACAATTTATATCCCAACTTATCTCTTATTTTTCTTTTTTGGTTTTTCGAGACAGGGTTTTTCTGTGTAGCCTTAGCTGCCCTGGACTCACTTTGTAGACTAGGCTGGCCTCAAACTCAGAGATCTGCCTGCCTCTGCTTACCAGAGTGCTAGAATTAAAGGTGTGTGCCGCCACAGCCAGCCTATTTCACATTTTTAGAAGATTAATTTTGTGTCTTGAGAGTTTGACCTGGATGTATTTCTATATACCATGAGCATGTTTGGTACCTACAGAGATCAGAAAAGGGTGTTAGAACTGGAGTTATAGATGGTTGTAAACCACCATATGGGTGTTGGGAATCACACCCAGGTTGCCCATAAGAGCAACACAAGTGCTCTTAACCACTGAGCCATCTTTTCAGCCACCTTCACTTATCTTCATAAAGGTAGTGATGAAACCAAACAAGAACAGTCTTATCAAATAAATACCTCCTTTTCAATTTGGAATGAGAGCTAACAGAGAAAAAACTAAAAATCAAATTGTTTTTTTAACTACTAACTTTCATTTGCCTATTTTTTTTTTTCCTTTTTTTTTTTTTTTGCAGTGCTGAGGAATCAAATCCTGGGTGTTTTACATGTTAAGCAAGTGTTCAATTGCTCCCTTTACTCATGGACACACACAGATACACAGACAGACAGACAGACACACACACACTCCTTTTAAACTACTTATCCTGTAAATGTTTTCAAGGGCAATATATATATCAAAAATGTTTTAATCAGACTAGTTTTTTGGGAAGATCTTATCATTCAAATAAACAAGCAATTAACTAAGTTACATTTACAGGCTTACATTTACTTTGAATTTAACTTATAAAAACAGAATATAAGTTTTAAAGTTTGCTAATACAAACTGTTACATATGTAACTATTATAACATATAGTTATGTGCTTTCTTGAAATGTTTTCTATACATACTTGACAGCAGTCCAGCCCACCACAACCACTCCTTAAGATATGCATGGCCACCTTGACCTGTGAATGAAGAAATATTTGATTTCTTTGGAAGAATATCATTCTCTTGTATAAAACCTATAAAAATTATTCAGTAATCACAGATTTTAAGATGTCTAATTATGAGATTTCTTGGATATTTTATGATTGCCTTAGAAAAGAAATATGAAGATCAGGAGACTCCTCACTATGTTTACATTTGTAATATACTCTTGAGTTAAAGAACTAACTTATCTCTTGTAGTTAGTTCCTTTTTAAAAGGCAGCTTTAATAAGTAAGAAAAATGAACCAACAAAAAGTAACAAAGCTGGGCAGAATGGTGCACACCTGCCAACTGCAGGACTTGGAAGTCTGAAGCAAGGTGCATCCTACAAGTCTGAAGCCAGCCTGGGCTACAGAGTGAGTTCCAGGAGACCCTGAACTAGAATAAGATCCTTTCTGGAAAGAGGAGGATTGCAGAAGTAGCTCAACTTCATATGAGCTAGTCTGCAAAGAGGAAGCTGTTTACATGTCTGCAGCCCCACTTAAGAAGGCACTATGGTCCTACAAAGACTGAGAACGACTCATAATTTAGGCTGCCAGGAAGAAAAAAAATCCCCCTTTTCCTTGGTTCTCCCCTTGAACAAACTAAGTCAGGAAGCAATCGGTAATTCAGCCATTGCCCATGAAAACTAACATGAATGAACTTTATGACCCTATGCATTAGGAATAGTAACAGGGGATGCCTTAAGACTAAGGTTGAAGGGCTATAGAAAAAAGCTGAAATGCTAGTATTTTCTCCCTTTTCCACTAAATACTAAGAGACTGCTTTCTATCTTAATATTCCTAAGTTAGATCTGGCCACAGAGACAGCAGAGGAGAAAAGTGATCCCTCTGACTCTCAAAGATGAGGTCCAATAAGGGATAAAATGAAGCATAACCAGGATGGTGGAACATAAGCATTAATATCTCACAATGCCAGGAAACACAGTGGGTGTCCACGGATTGAACTAAAATCCAATTACTCTGAGTATCCTCCAGTGTCTTGTGATATACCAACAATTTAAGGGGAAACTACTTTCACCATTCAGGTCAATTAGTGGAGTGCACAGACTAAGCAAGACCATTCTTTCCTTGGTGCAATTTGAAACCATCAAGAAAAACATTTAAGCTAGAAGTCAGAAGTTCCACTATCATGTACAAAATATCCTCGGCCCCAATAAAAGCCTGGTTCTACTCATGGATCCCATTTCCTCCTGTAGAGACATGGTGAAATTTAAACTCTGGAGACTAGCGTGGCACTGGTCCTATCCCTGTTTTGACAGTAACTACAGGAGTAAGCAGCTAATATTCTGACAACTTATTTTCTCAATATTTAGAAATCTCTTGAAGATTTCAAATGTTCAAATATATTGACAAATAATGAAGACAGTGCTTCTATACTCAAAGAACCTGAGTACATATGTACTTGTTGATACCTGTAAGGGCACAACTTACCTGCTCTCATGGAGCCTTTCCTGGCAAGTCGCAGAAGGCCTTTCTTTTTCAAAATAAAACTCCCTCCAATGAAAATGCTGGAGGTCATAGCCAATCCCAGACCGATATAAAAGTCATATTTTCCACGCCCCAGGCTCATTTCGTTTGTTACTTAAGTTCCTGTGAATGACATTGATCACAGAACAGAGAACCTGCTTGTACTGGAGACAGGATGATACAGTCTTCAAATCTAAATGATATGAAATAAAGTGAGATTTTCACAAAATCATAATGACAGTTCACGTACAATTCATATATTTACTTCATTTATCTCCCCATAAAAGTACAACAATCTTTATTTACTACTATTGATTAGAAACATATACTATATAAACTTAGCACTAACCTAATTATGTTTCTTCTAGTTATGGCAAAAGAGCAGGCCGTAATACAAAGTCAAGTTTGGATTATTTTTATAAACTCTGTGTTGTGTTGTTCTAACTATTTTCAATTTGAACTGATAGTCCATAATATAATTTTACTGTTAGGGAAAGAAATAAAAATTAAATATAACATATAAATCTAGGTCACCAATACACTTATCTATATACATATCAATATACTTACCTCCATACAGAGATATCAGACTTTTTCTCATGTACATATTATTCATTTAGAAGTATGCATGGGGCTAGGTGTGGTAATATATACCTGTAATTCTAGCCCTCAGGAGGCAGATGAAGGAGGAACTGGAGTTTAAGGCCAGCTTTGGCAACATAGGAGGCCCCTAGAGGCGCAAGGGGAAAGAAGCTGTAAGTATACGATCATCTATCTATTTAGCCTATCTGGAAACATGCTGAGAAAAGGCAGTTTTCCCACTATTTTGTTAGCAAAGGATGACAATGTTGACAAAGATGTCTACTGTGAGATATGGAGTGTAATATTGTTGGTCTTTAGAAAACGTAAGGACTATGGCAGCAGAAGGCCCAGTCTACAGCTGACAGATGGTACATTTATTTTCCCAATGAGCCAACTCATAAACTTCACTGATGTAAAAACTAAGGTGTACAAAGCAGAGGGGCGTTGGGGGGGGGGGGGAACGACACATACTTTTCTCCAGCCTAATGTAGCCCAAATTGGGCTTGATGTAAAAATATTCCTCCCTCAGTCTCCTGATTATAAGGTTACAGATCTATATAACCATAACTGGCCCCATAATGTCTCTGTTCCAACAGTATTAGATGTATGCTGCATGCACTAAATATTAACTTAAATCTTCTAAATAAAATGGTAATCATTTTTTGGCAAAGTAGCTCAGGGCACATGCCCAACACACACAATGCCTTAGCTTTAATTCCCCAGCAACAGACACATGCATGCAAATGTTGATACAAAACAAATTGGTATCACTTAGTCTTCAACAGGGAGGCAAACAATAGAGATACTACTAGAACAACAATAAACATTGGCACACTGAAATAACAGCACTCCATCAAAGGGATGAGGCCAGTAGAGGTTCATTACGACTCCCATACACTTCAGTGAGACACTTCTCATTCTACTGATTTGGGACTTGGCTAGAGGGTCTGCTCTGGTAAATGGGGAGAAAATGTACATGGCACACTGCCAGTTTTGCACATGGATTGAAAGTCCCTCGCACTTTGTTCCTTTACACCCTGCCGTCACCACAAGTGAAGGCTAATCTTTTGTTTGTTTGGTTGGTTTGGTTTTTCGAGACAGGGTTTCTCTGTGTAGCCTTGGCTGTCCTGGACTCACATTGTGCTGCCTCTGGCTCCCGAGTGATGGGATTAAAGGCGTGTGCCATCACGGCAGCTATGTGAAGGCTAATCTTGGTTGCCAACTTTACTGCATGTAGAATCAAGAAAATGCAAGCTTCCACGCTGTCCAATCCTGTAAGGGATTTCTTTGATCAGACTATATGAACCAGAAGACTCACCCTAAATGTGGGTGACATCATAAGGTTGCAGCCTAGAAAAAAGAACATGGGAGCCAGGCGTGGTGGCGAAGTGGATCTCTGTGAGTTAGAGACCAGCCTGGTCTACAAAGTGAGTCCAGGACAGCCAGGACTACAAGAGAAAACCAAAAAAAAAAAAAAAAAAAGAAGAAGAACATGGAGGAAACTGCCTTTTATCTGCTGGACTTCACCCCTTCTGGTAAGTTCATGCATTTGAGTGTTGGTATTCTGTTGTGGAAGTTATCGTTAATGTCAAACGTGTTTTTGTTTTAAGCTCAGGTGTGGGATACGGAGGCTGCTCTGGTTTGTCCACAGCTGACAACTGCCTCATCAAGAGGGCATGTGATCTTTGTCAGCTGGGAACTACCTTGTGTATAGGTGTGGTCTTTGCCAGTAGGAATACGTGCCAGACCCAGAGACAGAGGGGGGTTGGGTGGGGGCTGCGGGCCCCAAGAAAAAGGGCTGCTGGTGCTTCCCCCCTACTGCTCCTGGTTGCTGCTGACGCAGTCTGACTAGAAGTCAGAGATGCCCTGAAATGGAGATTGGACTTGCCCCAAGGACCCCAACAACCTAAGCAGCAGGAATTAGCTAAGAAAAACTACACTCCTTCCCACTGACCTTTCTCTCCTAGCTGGTGTTGGAAGGGATTGGGGTGGAAAGGGGAGAAAGAGATAAGGAACTCAAAACAAAAATAGATTTTAAAAGTATGCCAACAGTATTTCTTCACTGATATTAGAACAAAATCTCTTGATCTCTCAGGTTTAAACATAGCTTCGTAATGCCCTATCTGACATAACCACCAGATACAGAGATACATGCATACAGGAAACACATACAGGGAGGGAAGAAGTAGGATTTCTGAACAAGATGGAAAATGATTTCTATACACTATCAGAACTTTAAAATAACTCTGCTTATGTTGCTCCTATCACACTCCACATGCCTGGTTTACTTGTTCATAAGCAAGTCACCTAAACTCTAAGCAAATTATTGGCCTTTTAAGCCCACAGCTTTCTGGCAACTCCAAAACTTCATGTTTTCTAGATCAAAACAGATGAATAAAATGCATGTTAACTGACTCCCCCCAAAAAAACCCTGCCTATTCTGGGGTGGCCATTCATATGTAATAAATAGCTTCGTCATCTAGATCAGCATTGTAACATGGAATCAAATTGTCAGGGCCTATAAACTTGAGAATTTAAAAATATCATTAAGCTAGGAAGTAGTAATACTAGATATGAATAAAATGCAATGACAATGGTCACAGAATCTTGGAAAATAGTAAATTAAAAACATAACTATCGCCGGGCATGGTGGCACAGGCCTTTAATCCCAGCACTCAGGATGCAGAGGCAGGCAGATCGCTGTGAGTTCGAGACCAGCCTGGTCTACAAAGCAAGTCCTGGACAGCCAAGGCTACACAGAGAAACCCTGTCTCAAAAAACAAAACAAAAAAAAAAAAAACCAAAAATTTTTAAAATTTAATTTAATTAAGAAAAACAAAACAAAACTCTAACTATCACCAGGCAGTGTGGCACATGCCTTTAATCCCAGCACTTGGGACACAGAGGCAGGTGAATGTTTTTGAGCTCAAGGGTAGCCTGGTCTACAGAGTAAGTTCCAAGAGAGGCAGGGCTACAAAGAAAAATCTTGTCTCTGGAAGAAAAACAAAACAAAATCTAACTACTTAACCACTCTTTTCACATAACAAGGCAAATAGTCTCTCTAGTCTCCACATATGCAAAGAACGCACTCACATACTCCAAAAGTGTGCACACACAACATTGGTCTCTTTTAAGCACAAGAGACCAATGAATAGACTAAAAAATACCTTCCCCACAACTCGGCTGCCTTGTCTAGCCTCCATGGGAAAGGATGCACCTAGTCCTGCTGCAACTTGATGTACCAAGATGGGTTGTCACTCATGGGGGAGGGGTGCTCCCCTTCAGTGAGAAAAAGGGAGGAGAGAGCAGGCGGAGGGGTATGAGGGTGGGGCTTGGTGGAGGGGAGGGAGGGGGCTGTTATCAGGGTATAAAGTGATTAAGTAGATTAATGAAAAAAATCAGTATTGTTGCAAGTTTGAGTTTAACCTGGGATAGTGAGACCTTGTCTCTAAAGTAAAATGACAATCCTTTGTGACAACCCCACCCCACTTATTTACAGAAGAGCTGCCCACAACAAACCCCACAGCTGTTATACTTAGTTAGCACCTAGACTCAGAAAAGGAGGCACAGAGATTTTTAAGAGCCAGAAGTGGTGGATGACTCCAAGGAAACAGCATCTTCAGACATAACAAGGCTGATACTAACATAAACTTCCCAGACTGTGACAACACAAGTTCAAATCAGGCAAAATCCCAGCACTGAGAAGGGGAAGTAGACACAGCCTCATTCCTACCCAAGAACCAATTTATAACAAAATCTACTGGGAAAAGGAAAATCAGTTTTCTCCTATGGAGTGACACTGGGTATATCAAGCACACTCCAGGAACAGTTAGCCAATGCAAAATGGACTCTGCCTTTCATGTGCTGTTTTGTTTTGTCTTACTGGTTCTCATCTTGTTGTTGTTGCTGTTGTTATGGGAGACAGACAGACAGACACTGGGGGGGGGGGCAATAAGAGGAGTGGTATGAGGGGAAATATATGTATTTTCTAGCATATAAGATGACCCCTAACTTTTCTACTTAAAATAGCATTTGGAATATACTCACCATATAAGACTACCCCTCTTCCAACACACACCCTGTGTGCAGCAGACTTGGGCATGTGTCTGTTTGCAGCCAGGGCAGATAGCCAAGCGCTTTATTAAATGTCGGCAGACAGCCAGTGCCAGCCTATGCTGGCCCTTTATGGCATGCTCCACACTCAACCCAAAGATGTACAGTCCTCCAAGTCAAATGGGAATGGGCGGGATCTGGTGGAGAGCCAATCCACGCTCACGTTCTTCTTCATGAGGTGCAGCAAGATGTGTGTAGCTTGCTATTCCCTGCTTCATACTCCCAGAGTGGAGAATTGGCTATAGCACCCCACACTATATACACCAGACATATGAAGCAAGGAGAAGCAAGCTGCAGCTAAGTGCCCAGCATATAAAACAACCAGAACTTTGGCACCGATTTCTCAGGACTAAAAAGTCATCTTGTCAGGCAGTGGTGGCGCACGCCTTTAATCCCAGCACATGGAAGGCAGAGGCAGGCAGATCGCTCTGAGTTCAAGGCCAGTCTGGTCTACAAAGTGAATCCAGGACAGTCAAGGCTACACAGAGAGACCCTATCTCAAAAACAAACAAAAAAACAAAGCAAAAAAACCAAAAACCAAAACCAACAACAAAAAAGTCATCTTATATGCTGAAAAATACAGTACATTATATGTATTGTAGTTTCTCATGCTGTGATAAGACACTATAGCCAAAAGTTTATTTGGCTTACAGTTCCACACAATAGTCCATCAAAGTCAGGACAGGTACCTAGAGGCAAAAACTGATGCAGAGGCCTGGAAGAGTGCTGCTAACTAGCTTTCTTTCTTTCTTTTTGAGAACAGGGCTTCTCTGTGAAGCCTTGGCTGTCCTGGACTTGTTTGTAGACTAGGCTGTACCTCAAACTCACAGAGATTGGTCTGCCTCTGCCTCCCCGAGTACTGGCTGGGATTACAGATGTGCGCCACCACAACCAGATCAGCTGGCTTTTTTTCTTTTTTTTTTTTGGAGACAGGGTTTCTATGTGTAGCCTTAACAGCCTAGATTCACTTTGTAGACCAGGCTGGCCTCAAGCTCAGAGAGATCCCCCTGCCTCTGCCTCCCAAGTGCTGGGATTATAGGTGTGTGCCACCACACCTGGCTTGCTTTCTTATAGGACCACTAGCCCCAGAGGTGGGGCATGGCCCACAGTGAGCTGAGCCCACCCACATCAATCCATCAAACAAGAAAACATACCACCAGCTTGCCCACTGAGCAATCTAGTAAAGGCATTTTCTCACTTCAGATTCTCCTTTGCAAAATAACTCTTAGCTTATGCCAAATTGACATAAAACTAGCCAGCACAGTATGAAAAAAAAATTAATACAAACAACACCAATATTATCTGCTGACTTGACATCTGATACAGGTGGGAAAACCTTGAACTGTCTCACCACAGACTCCCCGCCATACTCTGCCTCTGTTGATAAAAACCCCAAGGTTAAACCAGGCACTATTTTGTTCATACCACGCAGTGAGCTTCAGTACTCTTGCCAGTCTAAGAAATTATGAAATCAAGCAATCCCATCTCCGTCAGGAGCCACAAGGTACTCCTGTGATGAAAAAGCCTGCCTCCCAAGTTCATTACTCTATTCTGAATACCACACCCGTGAGGCTCTGCAAGGAGTGTGTGGTGTTCTGTCCCTGGTTTCAGTACAGGAAAGTAAGAAACTGCTGTCTATCTTACATGTCCAGCTCCAGGGTCAAGAACTGATCCACCATAACCACTAAAGTGAGGGGTAATTAAAATAATGCTTTTATGCATTTAACTCCGAATGAAATAAGCCATTTCCATAGTTTAGTGGCTGTGGCTGCCTTAGAATTTGAAAACAAGCCTACCACTCCTCTGCCAACTGGTATATTTCCAGAAGTAAACAAACAAAAAAACCACCTTAATTCTAGAAAGCCTTTCATTTTATTCTAAAGTTATTTGTTCCTACATCTATTTTGCCTTATATAAGAATTTCCTTCACAATTTAAAGTTCATGACACTGTTTTAAATCTGTTTTTCCTTTTGTTTTTATTTTTACCTACATACTATCCAAACATACAAAGTTGAAAGGGCTTTGGGGGTGAGATGACTCAATCATATACATGTGGTTTTAGAAATTCTCAATTACTGTTCTGTCTTTGAAGACAAACTTAAAATAAAAATGTTTAAAAACTGTGTGTTTTCCCTAAATGCATGTACCCATGTGTGCCAAGGCCAGAGGAGGGTGTCAGGTCTCCTGGAACGGGAGTTACAAATGGCTGTTGAGTACCCATCCTCTGCTAGAGCAACAAGTACTCTTAATCACTGAACCAAGTCTTGAGCTCCCTGAAGAAAAACTCATCTTCAACCTAAGTTCCTTAAAGACAATTACTTTGGTTATCTGTGGTGCTTCCCCACAAAAGCACTCATTTGTGGAAGCAAATCTGATTTGAAAGGCTTTCTAGAATTAAAGTTGCTTTTTCAGATTGTTTACTTCTGGAAATATACCAGCAGGAGGAGGAGTGGGAGGCTTGTCCTCAAATTCTAAGGCAGCCAACAGCCACTAAACTATGAAAATAGATTATCTCATTTGGACTTACATTTAGTAACAGGACATATGTGTGAACATCCTGAAAGAAATGAGTTGCTTTGCTAGTCTCTGATCTGGTCATATCTTGTTCCGACTCTGTAACTGAAGGTCAACCACAGCTGAGCGAATGCCAGAGATTTTTTTTTTATTATTATTATAAGACAGGGTCAACCTTAAAGAAAGCTGAATGGAAAAACATAGGAGGGATAGAAGATAGTCCAGCAAATATGAGGATATAAGTTCAAACCCCAGCACCCAAGTTTTAAAAAGCTGGGCATGGCCTTATCAACGCCTATAATGCCGGCACTGAGAACAGGAGGGAGAAGGCAGAGAAATAGGGATGCTCAGGCTTGCTTGTTGCCAGCACAGCTACAGGTTAAGTGAGACACCCTGTATCAAGATAGTACGCCAGTGATTAACAAGCAGGACACTTAACACCCTCCTCAAACTTCCACGCATGTATTTCCATGCACAGTGCAAATCTGGTACATTTTAGGGTTGGTAATAAGACTCAACAGTCTGTGTGCAGCCTAGGTAGAAAGGAAAAGGAAAACTTGCTAAATTTAAATTCAACTAGATTTCCAAGCAAAAGATGACAGGTTCCAGTCGGTAACCTACCCAGTTGGCCAAGTGTTGCTATCATTTACATGTGGGATTGTTCAGTAAAAACACTGAGCAGCTATTATGTACCAAGCACTGGAGTTCAAAGGCCCGGGGACTTTCCACCAAAGGTATCCATGTTCAAGGATAGATACACAGCAGAAAATGAAAAACGCTGAAAATAATAAGTTCAACTTTTTGTCTGTTGAGATATGGCTTTAGCCCCAGTGAGCCTGTAACTTGATTTGTTTTTTGTTTGTTTGTTTGTTTGTTTTAAGGATTTTACTTATTTTATGTGTGAGTTCTCTATCTGCATGTACACCTGCATGGCACAGGAGGGCATCAGATCTCATTATAGATGGTTGTGAGCCACCATGTAGTTGCTAGGAATTGAACTCAGGACCTCTGGAAGAGCAGATAGTGCTTTTAACTGCTGAGCCATCTCTCCAGCCACCTGGAACTTGATTTTAAAGCCAGGCTGGTCTTGGACTGACAGAAATCAGCTTGCCTCTACCTCACAGTGCAGGGATGAAAGCAGTACACCACTACACCTACCCAATAAATTCAAATCTTTTGTTTTGCTTGAGACAAGGTCTCTATGTGGCTTTGTGTGCTGTGAAACTTGCTATGTAGACCAGACTGGCCTCAAACTCAGAGATTGGCCTGCCTCTGCCTTTCAAGTTCTGGGATTAAAGGCACACACCACCATTTCAATCTTAAACAGTTTAAAACTTGTAATTTCCATTATTTTTCTTTTTTCTTTCTTTCTTTTGGTTTTTCAAGACAGGGTTGCTGTCCTGGACTCATTTGTAGACCAGGCTGGCCTTGAACTTATAGAGTACTGGAAATACAGATATGTGCCACCATACTCGGATATTCTAGATTTTAACAAACTAAATTTTTACAACTGATTCTACATACTTAAAATGTAAACTTTCAGATACAAGTGATGGGATAACAATTGAGATGTAATCTGAGTAAGTTAATTAAATTTTTTAAAAAAGAAACAAAATATTAACTTTCATTAAATACTCACATGTCCAAAGTGAAATATGGCTCAAAAAGCTAACAAATTTCATCTGCATTTACTTATACTATAGAGAACATGTATTTTAAGGAATGTGCAATGGGTATAGAAACATTCTAATAGATGAGAAAAGCCTACACTGAGACTTTCTTTACAAACTGACAAACAAGAGACTCTTTCACCAAAATTAGCAAACTTAAAAGTTACACCAACTCAAATATATATTTAAAATTGGCGATTTTTCACATTTTATTTCCATAAGGACTTGAGCAAATATGTGGAAGAAGCCAGGAATGAGAAAACAGGCAGTGACATTAAGTAGCTTGTCAGGCACCAGCAGGTAGCAGAGCCAGGACTCAATCCAGGTTTCACCTTGAGCCCTCTCCTTTTCCCACTGGATGCCTCCTAGTCACAGCAGGTAACCGGCAGCGGAAACCAGGGGTCTGCCCTATGTGTTGTCCTACTGCTCTGACAATGCAGTCACCATTCTTATCAGCCAACGGAGGCAAAAGAGACAACAGTGTCATATGTATTCTACGTTTACAACATGGTCCGGCATCTGCTCTGCCTAATCAGATCTGTACCTCCATGTCTTCTGGCTCTAATCCAATTTAAACCATATAATGCTGTCAACAGGGGTAGAAAACACCTCTGCCAATCTTATTCTCTTGCTTAAAAACTTAGGAGTTAGGGTTTAGTACATGATTAACATGGGGAAAATATAAAATGAAATTAAAGGGGGAAAAAAGAAAAACCTCCTTAGAATGATTACCCACTATTTACCAAGAAGTCTTAATTTTGTAACCCAATAACTAAGACCCTGTATTTCTTTCACACCTAAAGTTTAAATCTTATTTCATAATATTATAGTCCACATACATTGTGTTCTTCTCATAAGGCTCTTTGTTTATTTACCTTGTCAACACTGCAAAAGGCCCAATCAAAAAGTACTCTTCTACGCAAGCTCTGTAATTACCACAGTTCAGGAATTCCCTAGCTTTCAGCCTGTTCTACTCTGGATTTTCCAACCTGTATTAAGGTTACTTATATAGATCATAACTTCCTTCACTGTGGCTCTTAGTGAAGACTCGGCTTTCCTATCGCATTTACTTAAACCAGCAAACATGTTTTGAGTACATTTATGAAAGGTTAAAGCCATTAAAAAAAGAAAACAAAGACAACAACTCTTGTCTTCATGAATGTTAGCTCCTAGTTGGAGGCAGGGTATTTCAATAAATAAATAAACATTGCAAAGTGGTAAATGCTGTGGTGAAAACTTTAGCACATTAAGGGGGTAAGGAAGGAGGCCTTGACAGGGTAACACTGAGCAGACTTGAAAGGGATGGAAAAAACAAAGCAGGAAAACAAAGGCTCTGACATAGGAGCAGGTATGCTGTTTGGGGGGAAAAGGAAGACTACTATGGTCAATCCTAAGTTAGGTGAGACACCACAGCAGAATAGTGTTACATGCCAGACCACGAGGAAGGCCCTGAAAGCAAGACAAAGCCAAGAGATATAAACACACCTGCAATCCATTTGTTTTGCATGCTACGAGTTAGTTTTACCTACAGTCATCACAGAACTTTATACAAGTGCTAACTTCAAATTTATTTATACAAAATTAATACAATTAGGTATACACAAAATGTGATAGGTGGGTATGTTTTAATCTGATAATATGTGCTTAGTTCTACAATACAGAAGTACATAGAACTCTTTGTAGTTTGTCAAGCAGGGACTTTTAAAAGCTCTAATACAATTTTTATCGGCTATAACCTTCAGGTTACACATTAAATCTCACAACTTATTCTACATACCTGTTAACTTGCATTCTTTGCCCTAAGTCTCCCTTTTACCCCACCATCATCACCATGTCACTCTAAAAGAAGTTTTTGTGTATACCATAACATATACTGATAAATAAGTAAGAATTTAGGTAAAGCTTTTTATATTCTCTATAGAAGAAAGGATACTAGTTAAGTCACGTGTGAATCATTTTATACCTTCACATAGCTTCAAAGCAAGTGGAACCGTTTTTCTTATCTCGAATAACAAGGGCTTGCACTTGCCTTGCACAGTATCAGAAGATACCATTACTTCTTTACAGCTTAAAAAAAAAAAAAAAAACCACATCTCACAATGTAGGCACTCAGGAGATGGTCACTCAGAAAACAGGCTGACTCTACTCCTCCTGACTGCTGTAGCCTCTTAAAGCTTTAGAGCGGAAGGGTCTCCCTACACAGTCCAGGCTGACCTTCATCTTGAAATCTTCCTGCCTTAGCTTCCTGAGTGCCACCACACCTGGCTTTGAAAGTTCAGTTAAGTCTTTACTTTTACATGGTTTTTACTGCTATCTAAAGCTTTCAGTAGTCTCAACTTCACATTTAGCTAATTTTTCTTGTGGGTGCACCCAGCACTTAGGGTGTAGGTGTGTGACAGGGGTGGGGGAATTTCCCATGTGAAACCACATCTGTGGAAAACTGAAGAAAGCACACCGTTCTCAAGCAGGCTCTGTCTTATCGTTCCATACAGAATCTCTAAGTGAACCTGCAGCCTACTGATTAAACAAGACTAACTGGACAGATCTGTGCTACAGGCTTGGCTTTTTATGAGGGTGAGCAGAGATAAGCACTTTACCAACTGACCCATCTCCCCAGTTCCTTGGCTAATAATTTTAAACCCACGCTTATAAATACTACTACAGAACCTAATCTCCGACCTAGCGCAGCAACGCTGTTAGACATTCATGTTTTAACTTACATATAAGTTTAATGTGGTCTTTCTTTTAAAAAACAGAGACGATTCATTCCTCCTCATTTTCTTGGAAATGCTATCCTTTATTCCCATTTAAAGTATTTAACCATGGCAGAGTGGCTCCACCCTGGAAAGAAGAAAATATGGAAGCAGGTGAAAGCACTGAAATGTACTAAATGCTTTTAGAAATACAGTTACTAGTGGCCATGTTTTTTTTTCACTTAGCAAGTACTATAAAAACCAGTCAGCTGTGCTTCCACACACAGCTCTGGAATAAAAAGACCTCTGCTCCCAGACTTTCCCCTTTTAACTTTACACATAATGATAAGGTATCAAACGGGCACAGGACACAGAATCTCAAGAAGCAAAACTTAAGACGTAGTCCTAAACTAAAAGCCTTGACATTCTAGTAGAGAAATCAAAGAGCCAAGAACCCCAAAACACTTGCGTTTTGTTTAATTGCACGAAAAGAGTCGTCGATCCTGGTTACGCGCTAGGAAATTAAAACAAACACGCTCAAAACGTTACAGCAAGCTGAAACATCGTCTACAAACTCACGAAGGCAAATAAGACAGATATCATCGAGCACGAGACCGGACAGGGCCAACCAGCCAGACTTCCGCCGGACTGAATGGCAATCCCACTCACCACGGACTTCCTCGCTGCGGATCACTTAGAGAAGCTGTGTCCACCTCAGAGCAGGCGAAAAAGGAAATCGCCCCAGGGGCGCTCCTCCGGCTCCAGAATGCCAAGACTGCTCGCGGTTCAGCCCAGGAGCTTGCTTACAGGAAGTAGCTACTTTAGAGCAGTCGCAGGCCGGCGGGCGACGCGGCTCCCTCCGGGACGCGACCCGGGTGTCCGCTCACACCCCCACGCAGGCAGCTCGCTCCTGCGCGCACACGGCCACTGCCTCCGGCGACGTCCCGCGGGAAGTTCGTGCATCCGGGACTGCAGTGAGCGCCGCCTCCTCCATGGGAGAGCCAAGAGGGAGCCCACCTCGGACTGCCTTCCGCAACGCCGCCGACCGCACCAGAGAAGCAGCCGAGAACCTGGACGCAGTTTAGTGACGTAAGCGGCGCGCGCGCGCAAGTTGGGTACAGCTCAGGCCCGGCCCCCCAGGCGCTGGAGGAGAATGCTATCTTCCGAGGTGACCTTAGCCCACCAACTGATCAAAAGCCAAGCCCTATGCGCCTCGTATTTAAAGTAGGATCTCCTGGGAGCCTTCGGACGCGGTGTGACTGCAAAGAGCGGAAGTGGGTGGGATCCTCCTTAGGCCGATTTCCCAGGAAGAGACTAGTGATCGATTTGGAAAGGTTTGTGGTTTGATAACATTTGTAGAGGACCTTGTGATTTGCTAAGAGCACACCTTGCTACACTGGGACAAGAGTTCTTTTCCACGAGATGCACAGGAAACCCAGGACTAGCCTTTCCTCAGCTGCGTCTGATTTGAAAAATTCATTGAGGCCTTGCTGAAAATCCTTGGTTACAGGTGTAAAGGTTTCTTGAATTTGTTACTCCAGGATGTGACTAACCTCAAGAACACTTGTTTGGGTATGTAGGGGGAGGAGAAGGAATCCTTGTAATTGAAATTGTATTGAAAGAAAAACAGCAAGTGTAGTTTTCCTGTTTCCTACTCTACTGCATTGGAAGTGATGCCCCAAGACACAGCTAGAGTTGCTAAGCAGCTAATTTAAAAGCTTCTACTCTGCTGTGGATTTGACAGCCAGGGACCCAAGTGTCTTAGACCTGATTCTGAGGACTTCTTTTGCTCAGTTCTTCGGTTCAGCTCATTTCTAGATGATATATAAGGTAAAGAATCATGATCGGCAAGTTGGACTTTGAGGGTCTGGTACATTAAAAAAAAAAAAAAAAAAAATGGCTCCAGTTTTCTTCACCTATCCATGTGTCCACACATTTTACAGTTTCTGCATTGGCCCAGGGAATGGTATCAAGCAAAGAAAAATGCCAGTTATTAGAATGAACTTTGATAAGGAGCCTGCACAGGAGGGGACAATGTTGAACAAGATGAGGGACAAAAGGCAGCGTCCTGACTTCCTGGCTAACTCTTAACTGCGGCCAAGGGTAAGGGTGGGCCACATCAGCAGAACTGCCCCACACTGACCCATTGGCACATAAGAAAAAGAATAATTGCCGTCTCATTTTGGTAGGCACCAATAACTAACTGATAAAGACGCCAGCAGACACCCTCAAAGAGCTGGTGATTATCATGAAAATATTGGTTGGTTCACTTAAATGGGAGTGCGTAGGATCCGCATTGTTATTTAACCATAATAAAGAATTGACTTGTGGCAATCTTTTTTTTTTTTTTTTAACTCCACTGTCCTAATCATTCCAGGTTACAGCTCTATGTCACCTATCGACTTTCATCATTGCAATTCTTATGCTAGTTAACTCTCACAGTCATCATCTGACCCTCCAAATATATGCTTCCACATCACAGTCCACACAGTAGACTGTATGCATGGGTGTGTGCATAGGCCTACTTGGTATGATGCAGGCTCCTTAAATGCTCAAACCCATTTTCCCAATGCATAATGTTCCATATCTTATATTTTGTGAATGTTCGCACAGTTATCATGGGATACTTTTAAGATTAAAAAATCTAATTTTTCTAGGCCTTTAGGATGCAGAAACAGTAAGATTGCCACAAGTTCAAGACTAGCCTGAACTATATACAGTTTCAGGGCAGCTTAGCTACAGTGTAAAACCTTGGCTTCAAATAAAACAAAAAAATTAAATAAAATTGTAATTCTCCTATGTTGTTGATGAAATTTAGACTAGAGGGGCTGGCGAGATGGCTCAGTGGTTAAGAGCACTGTCTGTTCTTCCAGAGGTCCTGAGTTCAATTCCCAGCAACCACATGGTGGCTCAGAACCATCTATAATGGGATTTGGTGCCCTCTGATATACCGGCATACATAGAAGCAGAACATTATATAATAAATAAATAAATATAAAAAAAAAAAAAAAGAAATTTAGACTAGAGTATAACCTTGGAAAATAGGCTGACAGCTTCCACAAGAGTTAAATATGGTTAGGTGTGGTGCAGATGCCTTTAATTACAGCACACAGAGGCAGAGTTCAATCCAGCGTGCTCTACACAGCAAGTTCCAGGACAGCCTGGGATAACAGAGAGGCCATGTCTCAAGAATAAATAAATAAATAAATAATAAACATATCCCACCCTTATGACCCAGCAGTAAGTCTAGGGAATGAATGCTAAGTAGCACATACTGGCAGAAAGTGGGAGTGGATGGGCAAGAAAAGCAGGTTTCAAGAGTAAAAGAAAACAGGCATGATGGCTGTTTACAGTTTTGCTCATGATGATGCTTTTATCATATGAACCATATTAATTATATGCTCTGTATGATTATAACCTATTAATGTGCCAATTAGACTTCAATAAAGCAATTAAATATTTTTGTCATTGCTACAAAAACATCGAGACTCATTAAAGTAGTTTTTGTTTTTGCTTTTGTTTTTTTAGACAGCTTCTCACTAGGTTGCACAAGCTGTCCTAGAAATGACTATGTCAACCAGGCTGGCCTCCAACTCACAGATGGCCACCTGCCTCTGCCTCCCCTGTGCTGGGATTAATGGTGTGCATCACCACACCTAGCAAATAGTAATTTTTGTTTTCTTGTTGTGTTTTTTGAGACAGGATTTTTCTGTGTAGCCCTGGCTGTCCTGGAACTTCCTCTGTGGACCAGGCTGGCCTCCAACTCACAGAGACCCACCTGCCTCTGCCTCTGCCTCTGCCTCCTGAGTGCTGGGATTAAAGGCCTGTACCACCATACCAAGCCTTAAAATAGTATTTTTTTAAATCTGTCTAAACCAGTTGTGGTGATGCATGCCTTTAATCCCAGCACTCAGGAGGCAGAGGCAGGTGGATCTCTGTGAATTCAAGGGCAGCCTGGCCCACAGAAGGAGTTCCAGGACAGCCAGGACTGTTACATAGAGGTGGAGTTCGTTTAAAAAAAAAGTGTGTCTAATAAATAGATTTCTCATGTAAGTTTTGGTTTTATTATCACAAAAGCACAGAACTGCAGAACAAACTATTTTTTCCACAGGCAATAACTATCACTAGAGTTGCTCTTTCTCTAACTTGCCTTTTTAGGGCTGTTGGAATTCGGAGGTGAACTGTAGACCTGCTAAGTGTTTAAAACATTAGTATTATATAAATGCTTTTCAGTTAATATTAGTTTACTCAAAGCCATAGATGACTTCAAATGTAGTGGGAAATTTTCTAAAACATTTGCTGTCGTGGGGAAGAGGGAAAAAAGAAGTAGGAATAACTCAAAGTGAACTCTGGTATACCAATCATACATTCTTTTAAGACAGGAGCTGGCTTTTAGTAAGTGCCTCACTTGATAAAACAGTAGGCAGAACTATGCCTACTTGATGATGGCTCGATTAGTCCTCACAACCCTTCACTGCAACATTGCATACAGAACATATTATGTAGATACAGTTAAACATCTTGTAAAAGTAACTTTTATTTTCCTGGCTCAAGTGTTGTCTGGGATGTTTACTACCCGCCCCCCCCCCGCCCCCTTGCTGGCCGAGGCCTAGTCCTGGAAGCTTCTAGCCTCCGTACAATCTAACTTAGATCTAGAGTGTTTTCAACTTCTGAGACTTAGTGCTTAATAAGCTC